>NC_051154.1:372054430-372354430 GCF_013339745.2 Dermacentor silvarum | reverse complement strand
TGAGCTCTCGCTCCTCTACTTGCTGCGCGCAGCGTTGTTAAAATACATTCGCGTTATGAGTGGCCGCCGCGAACCCTCGCGATCTGCTCTATTGCACGAACTGAATTGTATGAGATAGATTAGAGATAGAGGAAGCTTATTTCATCTTCTGTTTTCTATTGCAGCTACAAGAACATCCACAAGTTCTTACTTGCTTATGGCAGCTACGAATATAGTACAGCCCTGCGCGCAGGCAGCGAATCGTGTGTGGGACAGTGCTTTAAAGATACTCGAAGAATCACAATTTTAATTATGGAGTTTGACGACCTCAAGCCGCACAAGAACACCCTAGTTTTGGTCTCCGTAGTAATTTTGTTCAACGGGGGCTCTTTAGAGTGCACCCAATGCACGGTACACACGACCACTTTTGCATTCGATCTGCCCTCAATTGGAATGCTGGAATTGAACCCGTGACCTTGTGCTTGGCAGCAGAATAGCCATAGCCGCCAGGCCATCGCAGCGGGCTTGCAATAATATACTGCCATCATTCCAATGACGTGTTGGTAATGTAATAAACTAATGTAATAATAATTCGAAACTAACCCAACCGGGCACTGCAACCGCTCGCTTTGAACAGGCAACCAAGAAGTCTTGTCGACATAAAGTGTGTGAAAGTTTGCGTATACCGATAAGGGGGGCCTCGTGGAATGTGGACGCCCCGATGAGCAGCTAACAGCAGTTGGAGAAAGATGTCTTAGGCCGACAAAAAACAAAACGAAATGGCAAAGCCGTGAAGCGGACAATACTGGCAGTATCGAAGATATATGTATCTTAGATACTATCTTAGATATCTTTTGGGCATCTTGTATCTGTATCATGATACGTCTGGCAAGATGTGCATCAGTATCTGTATTTCCGATACATGGAATAATGTATCGTGTCTCTTAAGATACAAGATACTGCTATCGCAGAATCATCGTGCGAAAGTATAAACGTTGGCTGAACTCCGTTTCTCAAGATGATACTGCTGCCCCTAAGCCACCTGAATAAAACTAAAGGGAGCGTCATTCCTTTATCTTTGCACCAGAGCCTTCCAACGAGGGCAGGTGATGAGGTCTGCGCGCCCCTATTGGAGCATAGTCACGTGGTGGCGCTCGCGTCGTCTTGACAAAAACATGCGAGCGAATGTCTCGAGCGAACGTTCCCGGCTTAATGCTGACACGCGTACATGTGTCTTTCTTTTTTTTTCGGGGGACCGTTCATCACAGACTATAGCAATTGTTACAAAGCTATCGCTCTGCCCAAGGCACGTCTGCATGGATCGGAACTTTCCCGAACGTTGACGCCATTCTATGGCGAAATATGATTGTCTGTAATCAGATTGCATCCGCGACGAGAATAGTGGTGTACATTCTGGAACGTACGCGAGTGCAAGCCAGAACCCTGGAATTTACGATTAGTCATGTATAAATAGCCGAGGCAATTTCTACGACCGACGCCTGTGTTCGCCGCTGTCGTTGTGCCTTGAATGTCAGTTGTTTTTCTGGGCACAAGTTCGCCCAATAGAGCTTTAAATTTGCGATCCATAGTTTTGGCTACTGGTTCTTCACCGTCACTTCAATGTGACGTGGTGGAGATGCTTCATTGTGCGCAGAACACATCCTGCAAGCCGTGAGAAAATCCCCAGCCTTGAAGGCAACGTCAACGTCACCACGGACCAGCGAACTGGCCGCAGGCTGCAAGGACTGCTGCCGGAGGGCGGACCCGAGGAGACGAGGAAGATCATGGCCAAGCCTTCAACCAGAATGACAGACCCAGCACAGCCTGCAGCCTTCACAATGCAACAACCGAGGGCACCACCAACCTCCATGGAGCTTCCTGAGATGGCCCTGAGGCCAGGCTCGAAACCTTTGAAAGAGTGTTAGCCTACATCAACTAGAACTGTGAGGACCATTTTCGCACTGTGTACTTTTCCTTGGATGAAGTTTTCAGTACTTTGCTCCAAAATCGAGAGTCCTCGCTAAAAACATGGAACTTCTTTCGCAACGCGTACAGGGCCGAAGCTCTTCTTGATGCTCGAGTACAACTCCCAAATGAAACCGCCACGATTTTCACGGGGGAAGTGACCCGCTGCTTTCGCCACGTCGACGCCGACATCACAGAGGAAGAGAGTCTGGTTTTTGATGCGCGGCGCGCTGAGCCTATTTGGGATATCTTTTTTGGAATGATTGCGCGTGTGTTTTTGATCGCGTGTGTGATGCGGATGTGTATTTTGCGCTGTAATTTGTTTTGCCATAATGAGTTACCAACCCAGCAGCGAGTTATTCTAGCATATATGTGCAGGCGCCTGCGTGCTACTCTGCATAGGGAAGGATATCGGGGACAGAAATGACCTAGGAAGAGAAGGGCATGGGAAGAAACAGCTAGAAAATATATTATTATGGTAAGGACAGGTAAGACAAAGGTGATGGTGTTGACGTAGAGTGGCTAAAGCTTGTCGAATTGACCAATTCCTTCAAGGAATATGAAAATAAATTTTAATTGTCAAATGAACGCGTCCCTGTAAAATTGGGCAAGTGTGATCGACTTGCAGTTGGCCGACACCTCAGAGAGCGAAGAGCTGTATCCTAAAGGCAAGTACGTCCATTTGATTGCCTCTGGTTGCGTTAATTAAATGCTTACGGCACTCGACGTCTGCGCGCCGGTTCTCGGGTTGCGTGTCATACCGCTTGAAGCAACATCACGCAGCTATCGTGCATAAATATTCTTGATCGTTAGACGCGCGCCATCCCCAGCGTCATCCATTGGCGAACGAGCCATGCTACACACGTCCAGTTAGCGAGCCTCGCGCGATGTGGTACGAATACATGCTCCAGTTCAGATAGACACCGTTAATTTTACGACGCTTGTAATGTTGCTCCCTCTGGAGATTTTTCGACGTGGTAGAACGAATAACCAAGGAAAGTGAATTATTATCGGTTCGTTTGTGGAAAGCGGCAGCGGCGGGGTGGATTGAAAGCGGCGCTTGAAATCGCATATAATAATTGATTCGATCGTAGGTATTCGTGTGTGAATATCCTTCCTGTGGTACTTAGTGCAGTTCCTGAAGAGCTCAGCATCTGTTCCCAGTAGAAACCGTGTAACTAGGCTGCTCAATAGAGACCTAATGCAAAAACACTCGACCGAACTGTACTAGCAGTGTCGACACATGTGCATTCGCGCTTGTCACAATAAGCAATGCGATGTAAACTTGTTTGCAAATGCGCTTTCAGTGAGGCGTCGATTCGCACTCATGCTGTTCCGCGCCCCATCACACTTATTTTGAGCGTTCGCGCTTGAAGATTACATCAGCAGTGTTTGCGCTTATTGCACTGACAACGATTATTAACTATAGAACCGAATTCACTTACTTTTTCGTTCATAAGTGCGCTTTGCCATTGACTGACCACCTTCGCTAATAATTGTAGCGTTCCTCGCTAAAGAGACACAATACAATTAAAGCTTTGCTGAGGAACTGATTCCATATTGTTTCCATTTATTCCAACCTCCTCTTCCTTTTCTCCCCTCCCCAGACTCTTGCACTGGTTCATCTTGTATGGAAAGGCTCATACCGCTTCAATAATATGTGCAGCATCAGGATTGGCTGAGATTGGCTGAAGTTTGCCGGATAATTCCAGCGGAAGGGCGATTTGTGAATCCGGGTCCTGTTTACTGTAATTGACTGCCGTCCTTAAAAACAGTGTCAGGCAATCCTAAAGTGGCCAGAACATTGCGTTCGACACGGCTAATTGTATCTATTTTTTGTAGTTTTGTTCTTTTCAAAAGCTAACCAGAACCAAGAACCCCTCCACCTCCCCCCTCCCACCACAACAAAATGATTTTTTTTTCTTGGAAATCTCACGCACTGTCGCAAGCCGTTGTGCGCATCATTTTGTAGGCAGCTGGCTATGCAGTATTGTTGGGGGTTCCGAAATGCTTTAACATGTTCACTAATGTGTTTGCGTAAATACAGTATTTGTGTGATTGTTATGCGATCACAGTGAACTAGAATTGACGCGGGTGCGTGTGTGTCACGACAGCAGCAAGACGAGACAACAACGGCAACGACAATTGCGTGATTTCTAGGAACGATCGAATCCACGAACACGACTGGGATGAAGTGCGAGATGGGTAAAAAATGCAGGAACTAAATGCTCACCTACGGCAGCACGCGGAATCACTTAAGGCTCATTCACACTAGGCCGACACGACACCGGTTTTGGCCTGCCGACTGTTGGCGAAAGCAGCTTGCAGGACGGAAAACGCTGTGAGCAACGGTTTAAAGGAAGGCACATACTGTCGCCGACAGTCGGCAGACCAAAATCGGTGCCGTGTCGGCCTAGTGTGAGTGAGCCTTTAGGGAACACAAGCGGTGACTTGGCGGTGCTACTGTAGCAAAACCTAAAGCACGTGTTCTTTTATGGCCATTTGGTCTGGGGGCACGGCGCAGCTGTGGAATTCAATGCAGTATTGTCGTACTCGGACACAATGTGCATTAGGAAAGAGCACGCCTCAGTGTTTGATTAAGCGGCCTGGTAACGACGAGAAGGGCTTAAAAGTCCGCTACGACTCTTGGAAGGAACGAGGAGGCAGCACCGTTCCTGTCCGGCATTCGGAAATCAACGCTAGTGGGAAACTTGCTTTTCAATCGCTGTTTCAATGGATGGAATTACAACCTGGTGTTTAGCTGGCGAGAAGCCGGCATCTCCTTACGCGTGCCACCTGGCTCGAGTGCAGATGGCACGCAGGAATCAGAGGCGAGATGCGGATTACGAAGCTGGAATGACGGTACGACTACCATCACGGCATCACGCCCACGAGCATATTGTCAAAAGCCCAAGTTGGTAGACAACTTGGTCCACTGTGTCGGCATAAGTTTTTGGAATGGTAATGTCATGCCGAACGAAGTTATAGGATTTTACGCGCCAAACCCACGATCTGATTATGAGGCATGCCCTAGTGGGGGACTCCGGAATAATTTCGACCACCTGAGGTTCTTCAACGTGCACCTAAATCTAAGTACACGGGCATTTTCGCATTTCGCCCCCATCTAAATGCGGCCGCCGTCACCGGGATTTGAACTCGCGACCTCGTGCTTAGCAGCCCTACACCATAGCCTATAAGCAACCACGGCGGTTTAATGACATGCCGCGCATATTTGTATGTAATCATGTCATGAATTTATCTCATTCTTGTCATGCAATAAATGACATTCATGGGAATCATGTCACGGCTTGACATACAAATCATAGCATTCAGGCTAATCATTTTATGACATACATGGCATGACGTCATTAACGTAGCACATTGCATGCCATGACACGCATATGCCGAGCATATTCAGTTAAAGAGATGCATGTCAAGTCATTCAATCCAGTATAGTCATCTCATTTGTTATTCATGTCAGTTCCATTTATTAACAAATAAGAAATGAAATGAACCTATGTAGCTGTAAATCGATGAAATCAATGAAATAACATACCTCACAAGAATAGCATATAGTACTTGAGGTGATGGCATCGTGGTCGTTTTTTTTGCTGCATATAATTCAGGATAAGTATGACGAGGCATGCATGCATGCCACGAGAAAAATGACATGGAATGACACGGCATGTCTTGTCATTAATGTTGTTACATGCAATTTATGGCAATCATGGCATGTTATTCATGAGAAGTCATGCACACATGTCATTCATATCCAGATATATATTGAGTTAAAGAAACAACCTCTACAGTATCATGTTACTCATACCATTTATGTCATGACATACATGCCATGACAAGCACGTGATGTTATTGATGTCATGACTCACATGGCATGTCATGAAATCCATGTCATTCATGTTAATCCTTGACATTCATGTCATGACACGCATGTCATTATGTCATCCACTTAAGGTAATGCATGCATTTCGTTCATATCCTGGTTTATATTAAGTTAGAAAACTACCATGACGGCATCATGTTAATCATATAATTTGTGTCATGACATACAAGCTATGACAAATATGTCATGTCAGCGATGTCATTATGTATCATTCATGTTATGTATGCATCCATGTCACGCTGCACCATGCCTATTCGTGTACCGGGTGCTTCAGCGAACACTTTAAATTTTTTTGTTTATTTGCTTGTGGCAGATAGCACAATTCTAGTCCATGAGCTGGCCTACTCGAAGAGGCGTAAATTTCTTGCACAAAAAATTGAAATGCGCAATCGACTAATCAACAAACATTCACTAATTAAGTTTTTAACTAATCACCATGTGACATAAATTGCAATTTACAAATGCAAGCACACACTAGAACCTGCACAGTAGAGTCGCGCGGTTCAACTCCACTATATCAGCGCATTCGGCATCGCGAATGGCAGGGTTATATAAACAAATGAGACGACGCCATTTCTTTCCAGCTGGCGCCAAGCGGTCCCTCTAACGAGTCTGTCAACAAAGCTTTGCAGTTAATATCAGACGGAGCTGCAAATAAAAAGCCAGTATGACATGCATAAAAAAACAGAGAGAGGGTGCACTCAATTTCAATTATACGTATATTGCTTTGCTCATTGAGTTCTTAGTGTTACGTAATTTTAGCGGTCCTCACTGCTCATTTTAGAAGTCTAGCGGTCCTCACTGCTCATTGGCGTGGACTGCACTTTCCATTTTCATTGCACTAAGAAACACGCAAGAAGGTTGGGTGCAATGATTCGAGACTCGCAGGTTGCGTCACTCGCTTCTCGACCACTCCACCCCGGCGTCTCCATTTCAGCGGCTGGGTCATCGTTAAGCCGCGTTTAGGGTTCGCTCAGTAAACGTCAGGCTGTCAGGTCGAGGATTATCAAGGTCAGCCTGCTAGCAGTCATGGTCCGTTTAAAACTCTTGGACCAATATTTTATTTCTCTCGACTGAATTATTTGCCTGGCTAGCGGATTGTGTATTCCTTAAAGCTGCTCTGTTTTTTTTCGGACACAGACAATTTGACTCGTGTGCTCATTAAGGCTGTATATATTTTGATTTCCAGTCTAAGCCCCGCTTAGTCAGAGATGAACTTCCTTGAGCCACACTGAGTCATTCAGGCTTTCGACACCTCTGAAACTTCTGCGTCAATAAGTGTAAGTGCTTGGATAATTGCTTCGTGATTCGACATTACCGAAGACGTCTGTCTAGACACCTAATATCTGTGTTTGGTCTATTCGTTATTTTTCCACGATTTTATTTGCATTACGACTTGAGTGTACTAGAATAAGGTTGAGTTGGCAGGACGGCGCTCTCCCGCTGAGGCGCCACGTGCCGAAAAGTTTTGCGATTGCGCTGCGAGTGAACTGGATTCGCATACCCACCAATTATGGACATTTCGTTCAGTTTCCTCTTTTTTTTCGCGACCGCGTGGCGTATCAACCTTAAAGAATTCGAAATTCTCGCTATGACGTATGCCATGTCGCACAACTAGAGAAAGCACAATAAAAAGAAACATACCCTGAGACTTTCGCTGCACCTCGGTACTAGGAAACGAGTGCGCTTATGTATCAGCGTTATCTCGAAGACGGCCAGCTACTTGCTCTACTGGAAATGAATCGACGATTTTGCTAAACACCTGACCAGACAGCTCGTCGGCATTCCAGAGAGATGTCTGGCGGATGCCGCGAAGCTTCATTGAATATTTCCTTTTCTTTGGGGTTTTATTTATTATTTCTGCACCACTGTGGTCACGGGCTTCCGTATACGTCATCCTGGGCCTGTATTTCGTAGCGATGCCTGTCCGATGCTAATGCCTTTTCGCGCTTATTGCGCTTTGTCAGTGGTCAGAGCGATGGTCCGCTCGCGTTATCAACGGGATGAGCCGGCCGTGAGTGGTGGATGATAAGACTAGTATAGAATAAGTCATAAGGCATCGCAACAAAATACCGGCCCAGGGTTCTTTTTCATGGGTTTAATATTGAGCCGGCGTGATTCGATGTTAACGCAGGAATGCTTTTATGAAAAAACCACTGAACCGATCTGATATAAATTTGTTGCATTTAAGGGCACAGGGTAAGCCCCATACTTCCCATGCTTTTTTGACATTGTTGAGGAACCGTTTTCTCAGTAACTAAGAGAGACATCCACATAATGCGGATATCATGTTTTTTCCAAATTTCGCGCTCGTTTAACGGTACTAGACATACTAAAATTTGACAAAAATACTATTTTGGTAAACTTGTTCCCACTAGTACCTAAATTCTGGCTTTATTTGCATATTTCAAAATTTGTAAACAAAAACCATGAGGTGCATATTTTCCATTCTAGCACAGTAGTTATCTACACTTATACAGATGACAAGGAAAAAAAGTCAACTGGTTATCCTGGAAGACATAGGAAATAATGGTACCTATCTACTAACATATGGGACAGAAACTTGGGGGTTAACAAAGAAGCTCGAGAACAAGTTAAGGACCGCACAAATAGCGATGGAAGTAAAAATGTTAGGCCTAACGTGAACAGACAGGAGGAGAGCGGTGTGGATCAGAGAACAAACGGGAATAACCGATATTCTAGTTGACATTACCCGGAAAAAATGGGGCTGGGCAGGCCATGTAATGCTTAGGATGTATAACCGGTGGACCAGTAGAGTTACAGAATGAATACCAAGAGAAGGGAAGCGCAGTCGAAGACGGCAGAAAACTAGGTGGGGTGATGAAGTTAGGAAATTTGCAGGTGCAAGCTGGAATCAGCTAGCACAAGACAGGGGTAATTGGAGATCACTGGGAGGGGCCTTCGTCCTGCAGTGGACATAAATATAGGCTGCTGATGATGATTTGATAGAAAAACACGGTTTTGAGATAATTGAGTTTACAGTAAGAAAACAGCTGAAAAACCAACATTTTTTTGCCAGAAACACAGGTCCAGTAATTTATTTAGCAGCCACAAGCTTGGTAATGATTGTCTAGGTCATTTGTTTTTTGCTTTTCAGCCTGTCATCTTGCTTGTCTTGCCTATTTTGTGAGCTGTAGTGCATAGATTGTGGTCAACGTCTCTCAGCCAATTGACTGTGTTGTCGCCAGGATTCAGTGCTAATGACTTCAAAATGTTAGCACATGCGATACTACCATCACTGAACGAAAGAATCGCCTCTAATGTGGCAAGGAACGCTGCTAGGAACGAAATGCGTTCGAGCACAAACGATGCTCCAAAGCACAAACGCGGTAAGAACGTGCACAGCGTCTTTGGATTGCCTTGCATGAAAAATCAGCTATACAATAGTTGCCAGCCAATTTCTCGTATATAGCTGATTCAAGACAAGCTTTTGGTTTTCGTGCCGGAAGCTTTTTGTTAGAAAAAATCAACGGTAAGCACGGAGCGCATTCGAAAGGGGGCGTGTTCACTCAATACTTGCTTTCTGAAAAACAGTTTTTTTCAGCAAAATTTAGACTTTCTAAGAGAAGCGCGAATATCGAAAATATACACAAAGAGATAAACTTCCTATATTGCAAACAACAAATTTTTTATTTTGCCTTTTCCTGTTAAATTACAGTGACTGCAGTGAATTACAGAAAGTTAAATTGCAGTGATTGCAACAAATGTAATTATGATTTAAACCATGGAATTTTATACAAGAATTTCAGGACATTGGCAAATTTGAAAATAAAGAATAGAAGCATGAAGTTTACAAATCCGCAACTCGATTAGCCATGAAAAGCAAATGTCGCATTTCTATAAACTCCAGTCATTGGAGCATCAAAAGCGAAGAAATATTCTGCATGAATTTACAAATTATGCGAATTTGTTACAATGTTTAGAAGGGTTTTCTAAATACAACTTTCACAATTAAGTGGTGTATTTCAGGGTGGCGTATGATACATTATTACTGTCCACTTCAGATGTAATAATAGACGCTGTTTACAGAATTGCGATATGGCTTTCATTTGCTGCAGTACAGAGTTCTATCGTCAAGTTATGTTTTATATTTTGCGATTTAAAAAATACTTTGAAAAATTCATGAACCATTAAACTCTGTGAAGCTGGATGACCAGCGAAGCTGTTTAGTGCACGACACAGAGATGACACAGAGTTTTGAACCAAGGTACGAAGATATTTATTGTGCTGATCGGTGGTCACCCTGACGATAATTACGCGCACACATTCGCGTATCACATCTGCTATTAAATCTATCCGTCACGTAGGACAGACATACCCCCTTAAGCAATGGCTTCTACCCCTGTAAACACGGCCTCCCTATTACGACGACAGAAGAAAAATGATATTCTACGTTGGAATGTTCAGCGGAAACGGAGCCCGCTGTGGAAGAAAACGACGTACGCGTGAGCAGTGGCACGAGCGCGTTCGCGCGGTTGCGCTGAGGGGCGCCAACGAGCCAGCTGTGGAAGAAGACGACGGTGCTCGAGCCATTGCTGATGATGACAGGTAATTATCATAATGATGAGAAAGACCTGGCGGGTAATTGGCCCTTTCCTTAACTAAATTTATGCTCCTATATCATATCTATCCTATACAACTCTTGACTGGAACCAATAGCTCCTTATAGATGTTTTTTTTATTATTCTCACGGTTTTGGAGACACCTCAACTTGCGGTTGCCTGAGGGCGACATCCGGTGTGCTCTTTGAGAAACAAAATGTCGCTAGGTGCAAGTGCCATAATAAAGCACCGCAATCGGCGGGAGCGCACTTGGTAAGGTATCTTACATACATAAAAAATTACACCATCTTCCCGTAGGGGAACCCTGAGTAGTATGCGAAGCAGCCATGGGGTCGGCTCAAGGTAGTTTTTTTCAGCTGTATAAACTTGCACATGCAGCAGCACCAGCAACGCGTAGAACTGTTGTCGACGCCGTCGGCGTTTTTCCCGCGTTCGCACCGAACGCGCGCGGCGTTGGTGACTGTTGCCGGTGCCTCTGGGGCGCCTACCGTCGCGCCTCTAACCTAAGCTGCTTCGCATTATCGCGCACGGAGCCGCAGGTGTTGCCATTCGTTGCGCAATCCGGAGAGGAGAGGAGCGTCGGAGGAGAGGAGGAATGCCGAGAGGAGAGGAGATGAGACAATGAGAAGAGAGGGAGGAGGATGCGCATGCGCAGTAGGGATGTGGACGCCGCACGGCGGATGGATGGATGGATGAAGGGAGGTAGTGGCAGAGCCCCGACCATAAGTTTCTTCGCATCTAAAAGTTTCTTTTAACAAAAGACGATATGAACGCTGAGTCACAATGATGTCACAATTCCACTCGGACGATCACATATACGAAGTACGGAGCACTGTATACACGGAACGTTTTCGAAGACATGTTCGAGTCCACACTCACTAACATATATATATATATATATATATATATATATATATATATATATATATACCCACATAGACCCACGGGAACGTACACTTACACAAATTGTCACATTATATAAAATGATGTTGAATATGTACAGTGTACACAATGGTTACTTACAATGATGATGTGACAGAGGCACTTCACATAATTTTGTAGTGATGCTATGTTGCTGCAATGGTCAATGAACACCAGTGCCTATGGAGCCATTGTAACCTTAGCCCTTACGCTGAACTACATTGAAAAGCCGCCGTTCATTGCTCAAGGAAGTTTTTATGTATCGTCTACATTTCTAATAACTGATACGGGAAAACTTACTCATGCTGATATATTTGTGAATAACTTTGTAATTATATCATATTCTTTAAGCTAACACATCTATAATTAGACAAATAACACTGTATTTTACTTCAGGTCGCGAACCTTCCCCGAAAGCTTTATATAGAGACAGATAGTGCTACCAGAGGTGCTGGTGCAAATAGAAGGCGTGGAAAAAATCAGGGAACAGATTGATACGACCGGATCCGTTCCAGGCATAGCTAGCGGTACAAGATACAGAAGTTTACAGAGATGTATACAAAACCGTAGAGGATTGGGGTAGTCGGTTCATACTCGAAAGGAAAACAGCGCGAAAAAACACGACAAGAAGACAAGAAGGGACAGCGCTGGTGTGTGTCTCCCTTCTTGTCTTCTTGTCGTGTTTTTTCGCGCTGTTTCCCTTTCGAGTATGTATACAAAAATACTAGAATTAAACGCATGTATAGCGTACCTGAGTAACTCAAGCAGGTGAGGGGATAGTTTATTAACGCCCCGTTTAAAAGGGGATGCCAATAAATCATCATCATCATCATCTGGGAACAATCTGGCACGCTAGATGGCTGGGCGGCGCGATCATGGAAATCTTTTACTAGGAAAGGGGACGCTCCCATATTTGTTTCTGTAGGTGTGCTGCTTCACATGCAACGGGAAATTTTCCTTCGTTGCGTTTGGGCTTAAATTTGCCATAGCAGCGTCGTGTAATTGACGTGACCCCCCCCCCCCCCCCGTAGTAGCATTCCTCGAACAAAATGTGTAAGTCAGTTGTCTCTACACTCTTCTGAAGTTTCGATAATTAGGTTATATTCGGTTAGTAAGTTTGGTCTGTCAGTTATTAACTGAACTATTAGTTGGAATAGCTTAATTACTCAATGAGTTACCATTTATTTCTACGCCATTTTATTTTATTTTATTGTATGCATAATGCCAATTTATTTACCGTCACCTGAAACGTATCTTATGGATTACTACCTCTTGTGTAAACCTAACTTTAATACCTTGTAGTACTTTGGTCATTACTGAGTACCATTGTTTATTTATGCTGACTGATTACCTCTTTAGCTGTTGTTTATCATTAAATCTATTCATTACCTTGGGCCGGTGGAGACGCGTTCTGCGGCACATTCAACATACTTTCGCTGCGGGCGCTGAGACGGATTGCGCATGTACGCCCTTAGAATGGTGCTTTCCTTCAACTGAAAATTTATTCAACTCTATATTTCCACCCTTTTGCCAGGTATATATATTTTAGGCATGGTTATACAACACGACGTCTTCAATTTTTCTGTCATTGTGAAATGCATCGTCTGCTAGCGAGCGCGCGTTCGTTGCGCGGACTCCCAGTTTTTCTTGTAGAAAGTTTCTGCCGTAACTTTTTAACGTCTTTATTTGCTTTGGTGCGCCCATGTCGCTTGTCGGCAGTTACCAATTGTCATGTTAGCCCGGTGAACTGCTGTCTTCAACACTGTTCAACACACAACAAGGGGTACATACACATATTCCGGACATATATACATTAAAAGTGATCACACTTTTAAAAGCACTAATTAAAGAATGTAAAGCTCTCGACCGGAATAAGTGTGTTTGCAGTAACAAACACGACACCGTTATAACTTTCGGCATGGTGATGCCGTGCAGTCTGCCGGAAAGCGTAGAGGTTGTTGTACCTTTACTGCTACTTGCGCATAGATCGCTCTTTCGGAGGAGATTGTTAACCGGAAACACGGCGTACGCATTCAATCTTAGACTTGATACTGTTAGTACTGCTATAAGCTATCCGACACAGACGTGCCTGAAAACAGGCAAGGTCTAACAGTGCCAGCAACAAAGGAACGTGCAAACATTCGGGATTTCGAATAAAACGACGCGACGCTCACCGCTTTTCAAGAATGAGCCCGGCGGACGCACGTGCGGTCACTTCAGGCGAACGTGACTCCAGGCTGGCGACGGCAATGGCCAGGCCCCGGTCGTATGCTGAGTTCGTGTCCCAATGCCATCAGCTTCGGAGGACTAAGGTTTCTTCCGAGAGCGCCGGCGGGGCCCCGTGCAAGTAACAGTTTGCAACTGTATATTGTATACAGCTGTGTTAGTTGTGTGCCGCCAACAATTCCCCGGAGAAGAGGCCCACTCTTGGGAGTGCACACGGTACCCTCGAGCGACGGACTGCGCCTGGAGGCCTTATCACGAATTGAACTAGAGTGTACTGCTGTTCTAGCATGCTCTACATGAAACCCGCCTCAGGTAAACCAATGAAGTTTCGTGGAGAATGCATAACGGCAATGATTGGACGCTAATATGAACAACAGTGCTACAAGAACAGATATTACCTATGCATACTCAGACTGATTGGGGAGACTGGGAAGTAAATACCAATGTAATATCCATGGCTGGGCGGGCAATCTCCTTCAACGTGGCAGGCGGTGCAGTCAAGTAGACACATATAAGTCTCATCGACTAGTGTAAACTATTCAGATTCACGTTTCCAAAATTCACTATAAAAATTATAGAATAGTCGCTTCTGTTCGATTGTAATGCATAACAGCAATTTGTATTCTCGAGGGCGATTGACCGATGCAACTGAGGACTGTTCGGAATGATTCTGCTGCTGGAGAGTTGCGGCTTCTCCCCGGATGCGTACCAGTTCCTGAGCGAACAAACGCGCAGGGGTGGATAACATCTGCTTAACACGTCCCTAGCTGGCAATAAAGATAAACGCCACGTTACGGGTTAGCGATCTGCTAACTCGATTCGGCCAAGGATATTAATTTTTGGATAGTCTCACCATGTTTGCATCCCATTAAATCTGAATGGTGCATGTAGTATCACACTTATCTTCTTCAATGAATACAGCAGATCTACATATAACTACACATGTGTGAGGCATGCATTTCCTTTAATTGCTTCATTATCGTCGTTTAGACAGTACCGCGGATAACTGAGAGCAGCCGTTTATAATTTACAAGCAGCTCAGTTGAGCGTACGTTCAGTTGGGAATTGCATTACATGCAGGTTTTAAATATGAGGAAAGCATAACCAGTTTTTTTTTTAGAAATTAGACTCGAGAATAATTTCATTTTGTTTACACCCCTATAAAAACAAGAATGTCATAGCTACCTGCGTTTTTTTAAGCGAAGCTTTATATGTTTAGGCGAAATCGTATATAACTAGGCGAAATCGCCTGCGTACAGAATTCTATCATCATCAGCATGGCTCCAGCGTCGTCATCTTCTTCCACCACTGGCTCGTTGGTGCCCCTCGGGTTGCGCTCGGGTTCGTGCTCGACACGCGCTCGTGCCGCTGCTCCCACGTTTGTCGCCTTCCACAGTTGCCTGCGTTGCCGCTCATCATTCCAGCGTAGAGTTTGACTTCTCTTCTGTCGTCGTTAAGGGGAGGCCGCGTTTACGGGGGTATGAGCCGTTGCTTAAGAGGGTATGAGCCATTCATTGTCTTACGTAACGGACTGACTTAATTTTTAAGCAATTTAATTTCGAAGAACCGCAAGTTGCACTGGCGGGCGAATGCTGCTAACGCCGCCGAGCATACTCGAGACATCGAACGCAAGCAACAACGGCAGGCTGCAGGCATACCGTCAGTGACGTCGTTCCTTCTGTCTCAACCGAACGTGTGTGTAACCTCATAATTGAGAACTACTTCAATGAACCCTCGGGATTAACCCAGTGATAAACACCTATTCACTGGTTAACCATCTTCACGGAGTGGAAGGGCCGACAATTTTTTTAATTAAGAAAATTCTGGTGTATTACGGGTCAAAATCACGATATGATTATGAGGCATGTCGTAGTGGGTGGCCCCGGATTAATTTTGAGCACCTGGGTTCTTTCACGGGCACCTAAACCTAAGCATACGAGCGTTTTTGGATTTCGCCTCCATCCGATGCCGCCGCATGCCTGGCTCGCAACCGCGACCTCGAGTTTAGCAACGCAACTTCATGTAAGCACTAAAGCCACTAATTAAGCAAGCGTGGTGATTTTTTTCTGCTCTTTTGTAACAAGGACTCGAAAAAAAAGTGAGCACGGCTTACAGGACAAAGATTACTATATAGACTGAATAAATGAAACTGTTTTCTGAGCCTGATGTCCGACCGCAATAACAGACCCCGTACCAGTTATTCCGCATTGTGTTACGCGAGGAAGACCCACACATAAACGGAAGGTTGCGCTGCACTTTTCCCCCTGTAATTATACTTCCCGAAAATCTGAGAACAGGGCGCCGAATGGGTGCAGATATGTTTTATTCGTACTTGTTTAAAGCGGCTTGCCGCAAGGTTACATATGTTTATTCGTCTGCATTTCGGAAGAGCTACCGATAGAAAATTATATGCACAAAAATATACACTAGAGAAACATGCTGCTTGAAGAAAAGGCGAAATATTTGTTTTCCAAGGGAACTACAATAACATAGTTGAATGAAAGCCGACACTGCGGCCGCAATGTACGCACATGTAATCACCGTGCGGCATAAAAGAAAGAAAGGAATTTATTCTTAAGACATAAGTGCACGTTATATGTAATTTGGAACACCATTTCAGCGATCCGATAGCAAGTACGAGCGCGCGTGGTAGTTACAAATGACCCCGCCGAGCAGTATCGCCAGAGGTTTCCAACGGCGCGACCTTGACGCGGCCCAATCCACTTAAGGCCCCTCAATCTTCCCTAAGTATCTTGCCGCCACCACGCTCGCCCAACACCACCTAGATGTTGGCTCGCCCCGGCGTTTCCTCCTCGCCGCCTCCGGTCACCCATTGGTAAATCCCTGTCACGTGGAAGCACGCGTTGCGCTTTTCTATATATATATATATATATATATATATATTTCTTTCCAGCGCGCTCCGACCGCCATTCTCCAACATGTGCGATGAAAGTGAAGTACGCACAAACGGATCAAACGTGTTAGGGACAAGAATTTCGTTGTGATGGCGTGCTGCTGCGCCTTCAGTTGACGCAACCGACAAGGCGAGGGCAAAAGGCTTTTTTTTTTGTTTGCCATCCGGCGAGCGCAAAAGCTTGGTGCACACTTGGTAATGCGCCGTCTCGCATTGTCGCGTTGCTGCTTCCAAAACTCCATTATTATGGCCAGTTACTGACTGACGAAGCAAAATCTCGTCTCAAGAACGGCTCCGCAGGGCTCGAACAAAGCTCTCCGCGGATTTCATCGGGTAGCGCGTTAGCCGTCGTCTGCTACTGCAGGGTTGACATTGGCGGCGCCACTGTCGAGATCGCGCTCTCCGCGGAGTCCGCGCCGAGCGGGAGAGTGAAACGGAGGAGGAGGGAAGCGGTTGGCGCTACTACTGTAGCGTTACAACTGTAGCGCTACCTTTACATTGAGGGACTTTCAATCCACTTCTATCACAGCGCCGCCAGAGTATTTTTCGTCGTCGGGGGCCTCACTGCAAAGCACGCGCCGCTCCGGCCGCTAGTCACACACAACTTTATTCTAGTACACTCTAAGTACGACTTATTGATATCATTGCCGTTCTTTTTTTAAGCCACTCAAAATTTATATGGCAATCACTCCAAGTAAACTTCGTCCGCCGCCTTGGGTATTTTTTTTAACAGATGACTTACAAAGATTTCTGGGGGGTTCGCTATCTAGCGCTAATAATCTAAACAATCCTTGTTGCAGAAATTTTGTGGTCTTTGTGTTCACTTATTTGTTATTTTCAACAGACGGGATGTTGAGAAGCAACATTAAATCATGCGTGATGTTTTGCAAGAGCATGTCACATTTCAAATCCAGCAGCCGCAGTTCATTTATCTTGGCTCTCAGCTATCTTCTAATGAAGCGCCGCAGCCGTTGCTTTTTGTACATTTTTCTCTCCAAGTTTATACAGCTCACTGCAGCTTTTATGCGATGTTGTTTGCCTACCATTTGGGCGAAGTAAGGAGGCAGTAACGCTGTCTATTTGGAAATTTTAGTGAGTGCATGACGCAGGATAGCACGGTTTAATGTGCGCTTGAATGTGGAAGGGAACGTGAGCACCGTGCTGGTCACCTGCGCTTCCTGTGTGCTTCGTGGAGGCTTCGTTGTCTAGGCCAAGCACTCTATAGTCAGATACAACTTTAGAAGACAGCGGCATTTGCCCCTCAAAGGCGGATGCACACGAGCCGGCACCAATAGGCGCGCACTTCAGGTGACGTCATGAGCCGGACGGCCGGTGACCCCGCCGACGGAGAACATGCCTAACATGGCCGCCCTCGCTTCGAACTGGGCCGAGTCGTGTCAGCTCTGTGCGTCTCCCTTCGTCAGAGTCAATTCGAATTGTTTGTGGTGGTCTGTCATGCCGGAAATATTATTGTGTGCTTACGATGCACAATTTGTGCCGCGTGCGTTTGTTCTGAGCCGTGAGCCGGCGAAGAAAGATTGCAGTGAACATCGGTGGCGCTGCGCTGCGCTTCGTGTGGAAACAGGATCCCGCGGCGGAATACCGCTGCAAACAAACATCGTACGTGTTTGTTCCCTGGTGTTTTGTTTTGCTTCTAAGTGAAGTTACGTCGAGGAGAGTTCGCCAAAGTCTGGTACCTACTGTGAGCGGCGGGTGTGTTTGTGTACTGTGCCCCTGCGTTTCTCGTCGGACGTGGTGAAGTGATGGAGCAAAACCATTTTCAGGATAAATGTGAAAAGCGTGCGCGGATGAAACCAACCTGCGAGTTTCTCAACAGAAAAGATTTTTCAAAGCAACCTCCAACGCAAAGATTCGTTGCTGCCAGCTCAGCGTGCAAACGACCGATCGTTGGCAGCAGTGTGATAAGATAGCCGAGCGTCTAGCAGCGTCGTTCGAGTGTTGTGTAGCACCGTCGATTGATTGCTTTCCACCAATGCTAACAATCAGTGACTAACACGCGCTCCTTGAGCGAATGTCATTCGATTGTTAACGGTCAGGCGTTTGGAAGCAGTGTTTGTTTCCTTAATGTCAGCCTGAATGCTAATATAAAGTTATGACTGATACACTGGTGCCGTTGCAAGGGAGCTTGGCATGAATTCGCGTCGCTGTGTGGCTTAGGACTCTTCGCTCACTGCATGCGCCAGCTGTAGAAAGCCTGCTGTGACACAATCGCGCATAACCTGTGCTGTCAGCGCTCGACTTGCTTTCCCACAACACAGCTTTGCGCTTTGTCGTGATATGTCGCTACTAAAAAATTCCTATGACAGTGAAGGCAACACAGCCAATATGTACATTAAAAAAGGGACGACAAAGTAGGCACAGCTGCTTGTGAACTGACACCTCATAGTTCTACTCGCGTCTGCATTAAATGTGTGTGCGTGTTTTCTTGTGTGTATGCGTATATTTGTTATTTTGACCTTCTTTGTATTTTATATCGTAGTTTTCGCGCTCGTGTTTGTGTTCATGTGTGTGAATATGTGAGTTCTTCCGTGCGTGTATGTATTTATTCCTATTTCTATCCTTTTATTTTTGCATTTGTTCTTGTAAGCATGCTGCAGCCACGACTTCCATTACCTCGTCTCATTCAAAGCACCAAGTCCTGTGAATAGCAGGGCTGGCCTCTTCGATGTCATTATAGCCATTCTCTCTTGTCTACCTTGCCTCCTCAGTCTGCCACCTTGCTTTGTTTTCTCCTACTTTCTGACCTTGCTTCTTGTGGTGTTGCTGCAACGTGATTAATCAACTTGCACCAAAGAAAGTTCTATCAGCTGTGACAACAGAAACATTGACAGATACAAAATGTTAAAAGCATCACATGGCTTGCACAGTTACTTCGTCTCTTTCCCCTGTTAATGTGTTTGCATCAGTGCATACGGTAGCTTGCCAGAAGTGCACATGAAAAGGTGCCATATTGTAAAGCAGCACCTTGCTATGTTGTTGCATTCAATATTAATAAACAGATGGTTTTGCTGCCCGTCACATGTGGTGGTACACATTTATAACATTGTGCAGTGGGGTATCATTTCCTGTCTTGACGCTTTCATCATTACAAATGCAGTTTTTAGTAATGGGAGTCCAGCAAAGGAGTGCTGTGAGAGCTTTTGCAACTTTCACCATTTATTACTTCCCCAATATCACTGTCTGAATCTGTCCGTAATTTTGCCTACGGCTTGTAATGAACAAAGTGACTCACTAAAACACGTTCAACTTTACTGAGCGTTTTTCCGGGTCGTAAATATGACAAAAATGCTAGCGAAGTTAATCACGTTAATAATTGTGCTTGCATTCGCATTACTTGCTCGAGTGAAATTAATAAATTGAAAATTGGCTATGACAACACCTAAATTTTCAGTGCAGACTGCTAACGGAGCCATAAAGCGTGCTCCGACTAATTTCACTATGGGGCGCGTCAAACTCGACGGTGGCTGCCTGAATGAGCATTTTGGGCCTCACTAAGCTAATGATGTCTTATATTTGTTTTTTAATTGCATTACTTGTGTGAGCCAGATAACAAAATGAACATGCAACCACATGAATGTGCTTTGGCATTCAAGCTGCTGACTGTGGCTGCCAGTTTCATATGTCTGCTGCTATTTCACTACCACTCGCTATGACATGACTGTGATTTCCAGTGCAGACTCCTAACATAACCATAAAGCGTGCTCTGACTTCTGCTATTTCACTATGGGGCACGTCAAACTCGGCGGTGGCTGCCTGAATGAGCAGTTTGGGCCTCACTAAACTAATGATGTTTTATATTTGTTCTCTTAATCGCATTACTTGTGTGAGCCAGATAACAAAATAAACAATGCAACCACATGATTGTGTTTTGGCATTCAAGCTTCTGACAGTGGCTGTCAGTTTGGTGTTGTCTGCTGCTATTTCACCACCACTCGCTATGACATGACTGTGATTTCCAGTGCAGACTGCTAACAGAACCATAAAGCGTGCTCTCACTGCTGCTATTTCACTACGGGGCGCGTCAAACTCGATGGTGGCTGCCTGAATGAGCATTTTGGGCCTCACTAAGCTAAACATGTTCTATATTTGTTCTCTTAATCGCATTACTTGTGTGAGCCAGATAACAAAATAAACAATGCAACCTCATGAATGTGCTTTGGCATTCAAGCTGCTGACAGTGGCTGTCAGTTTGGTGTTGTCTGCTGCTATTTCACCACCACTCGCTATGACATGACTGTGATTTCCAGTGCAGACTGCTAACAGAACCATAAAGCGTGCTCTGACTACTGCTATTTCACTATGGGGCACGTCAAACTCGGCTGTGGCTGCCTGAATGAGCATTTTGGGCCTCACTAATCTAATGATGTCTTATATTTGTTCTCTTATTCGCATTACTGGTGTGAGCCAGATAACAAAATAAACAGTGCAAACACATGAATGTGCTTTGGCATTCAAGCTGCTTACAGTGGCTGTCAGTTTCGCGTTGTCTGCTGCTATTTCACCACCACTCGCTATGACATGACTGTGATTTCCAGTGCAGACTCCTAACATAACCATAAAGCAGGCTCTGACTTCTGCTATTTCACTATGGGGCACGTCAAACTCGGCGGTGGCTGCCTGAATGAGCAGTTTGGGCCTCACTAACTAATGATGTTTTATATTTGTTCTCTTAATCGCATTACTTGTGTGAGCCAGATAACAAAATAAACAATGCAACCACATGATTGTGTTTTGGCATTCAAGCTTCTGACAGTGGCTGTCAGTTTGGTGTTGTCTGCTGCTATTTCACCACCACTCGCTATGACATGACTGTGATTTCCAGTGCAGACTGCTAACAGAACCATAAAGCGTGCTCTCACTAATGCTATTTCACTACGGGGCGCGTCAAACTCGATGGTGGCTGCCTGAATGAGCATTTTGGGCCTCACTAAGCTAAACATGTTCTATATTTGTTCTCTTAATCGCATTACTTGTGTGCGCCAGATAACAAAATAAACAATGCAACCTCATGAATGTGCTTTGGCATTCAAGCTGCTGACAGTGGCTGTCAGTTTGGTGTTGTCTGCTGCTATTTCACCACCACTCGCTATGACATGACTGTGATTTCCAGTGCAGACTGCTAACAGAACCATAAAGCGTGCTCTGACTTCTGCTATTTCACTATGGGGCGCGTCAAACTCGACGGTGGCTGCCTGAATGAGCATTTTGGGCCTCACTAAGCTAATGATGTCTTATATTTTTATTCGCATTACTTGTGTGAGCCAGATAACAAAATAAACAATGCAACCACATGAATGTGCTTTGGCATTCAAGCTGCTGACTGTGGCTGTCAGTTTCGTGTTGTCTGCTGCTATTTCACCACCACTCGCTATGACATGACTGCGATTTCCAGTGCAGACTGCTAACAGAACCATAAAGCGTGCTCTGACTTCTGCTATTTCACTATGGGGCGCGTCAAACTCGACGGTGGCTGCCTGAATGAGCATTTTGGGCCTCACTAAGCTAATGATGTCTTATATTTGTTCTCTTATTCGCATTACTTGTGTGAGCCAGATAACAAAATAAACAATGCAACCACATGAATGTGCTTTGGCATTCAAGCTGCTGACAGTGGCTGTCAGTTTCGTGTTGTCTGCTGCTATTTCACCACCACTCGCTATGACATGACTGTGATTTCCAGTGCAGACTGCTAACAGAACCATAAAGCGTGCTCTCACTGCTGCTATTTCACTACGGGGCGCGTCAAACTCGATGGTGGCTGCCTGAATGAGCATTTTGGGCCTCACTAAGCTAATGATGTTTTATATTTGTTCTCTTAATCGCATTACTTGTGTGAGCCAGATAACAAAATAAACAATGCAACCTCATGAATGTGCTTTGGCATTCAAGCTGCTGACAGTGGCTGTCAGTTTGGTGTTGTCTGCTGCTATTTCACCACCACTCGCTATGACATGACTGTGATTTCCAGTGCAGACTGCTAACAGAACCATAAAGCGTGCTCTCACTGCTGCTATTTAACTATGGGGCGCGTCAAACTCAGAGGTGGCTGCCTGAATGTGCAGTTTGGATCTCACTACGCAAATGATGTTTTTAATTTCATTACTTGTGTGAGCCAGATAACAAAATGAACAATGCAACCACATGAATGTGCTTTGGCATTCAAGCTGCTGACTGTGGCTGTCAGTTTCGTATGTCTGCTGCTATTTCACTACAACTCTCTATGACATGACTGTGATTTCCAGTGCAGACTGCTAACAGAACCATAAAGCGTGCTCTGACTACTGCTATTTCACTATGGGGCACGTCAAACTCGGCTGTGGCTGCCTGAATGAGCATTTTGGGCCTCACTAATCTAATGATGTCTTATATTTGTTCTCTTATTCGCATTACTGGTGTGAGCCAGATAACAAAATAAACAGTGCAAACACATGAATGTGCTTTGGCATTCAAGCTGCTTACAATGGCTGTCAGTTTCGTGTTGTCTGCTGCCATTTCACCACCACTCGCTATGACATGACTGTGATTTCCAGTGCAGACTGCTAACAGAACCATAAAGCATGCTCTCACTGCTGCTATTGTACTATGGGGCACGTCAAACTCGGCGGTGGCTGCCTGAATGAGCAGTTTTGGGCCTCACTAAGCTAATCATGTCTTATATTTGTTCTCTTAATTCGCATTACTTGTGTGAGCCAGATAACAAAATAAACAATGCAACCACATGAATGTGCTTTGGCATTCGAGCTGCTGACAGTGGCTGTCAGTTTCAGGTTGTCTGATGCTATTTCACCACCACTCGCTATGACATGACTGTGATTTCCAGTGCAGACTGCTAACAGAACCATAAAGCGTGCTCTGACTACTGCTATTTCACTATGGGGCAGCGTCAAACTCGGACGGTGGCTGCCTGAATGAGCATTTTGGGCCTCACTAATCTAATGATGTCTTATATTTGTTCTCTTATTCGCATTACTGGTGTGAGCCAGATAACAAAATAAACAGTGCAAACACATGAATGTGCTTTGGCATTCAAGCTGCTGACAGTGGCTGTCAGTTTCGTGTTGTCTGCTGCTATTTCACCACCACTCGCTATGACATGACTGTGATTTCCAGTGCAGACTGCTAACAGAACCATAAAGCGTGCTCTGACTTCTGCTATTTCACTATGGGGCGCGTCAAACTCGACGGTGGCTGCCTGAATGAGCATTTTGGGCCTCACTAAGCTAATGATGTCTTATATTTGTTCTCTTATTCGCATTACTTGTGTGAGCCAGATAACAAAATAAACAATGCAACCACATGAATGTGCTTTGGCATTCAAGCTGCTGACAGTGGCTGTCAGTTTGGTGTTGTCTGCTGCTATTTCACCACCACTCGCTATGACATGACTGTGATTTCCAGTGCAGACTGCTAACAGAACCATAAAGCATGCTCTGACTTCTGCTATTTCACTATGGGGCACGTCAAACTCGATGGTGGCTGCCTGAATGAGCATTTTGGGCCTCACTAAGCTAATGATGTCTTATATTTGTTCTATTAATCGCATTACTTGTGTGAGCCAGATAACAAAATAAACAATGCAACCACATGAATGTGCTTTGGCATTCAAGCTGCTGACAGTGGCTGTCAGTTTGGTGTTGTCTGCTGCTATTTCACCACCACTCGCTATGACATGACTGTGATTTCCAGTGCAGACTGCTAACAGAACCATAAAGCGTGCTCTCACTGCTGCTATTTCACTATGGGGCGCGTCAAACTCGATGGTGGCTGCCTGAATGAGCATTTTGGGCCTCACTAAGCTAAACATGTTCTATATTTGATCTCTTAATCGCATTACTTGTGTGCGCCAGATAACAAAATAAACAATGCAACCTCATGAATGTGCTTTGGCATTCAAGCTGCTGACAGTGGCTGTCAGTTTGGTGTTGTCTGCTGCTATTTCACCACCACTCGCTATGACATGACTGTGATTTCCAGTGCAGACTGTTAACAGAACATAAAGCATGCTCTCACTGCTGCTATTGTACTATGGGGCACGTCAAACTCGGCGGTGGCTGCCTGAATGAGCAGTTTTGGGCCTCACTAAGCTAATCATGTTTTATATTTGTTCTCCTAATCGCATTACTTGTGTAAGCCAGATAACAAAATAAACAATGCAACCACATGAATGTGCTTTGGCATTCAAGCTGCTGACAGTGGCTGTCAGTTTCGTGTTGTCTGCTGCTATTTCACCACCACTCGCTATGACATGACTGTGATTTCCAGTGCAGACTGCTAACAGAACCATAAAGCGTGCTCTCACTGCTGCTATTGTACTATGGGGCACGTCAAACTCGGCGGTGGCTGCCTGAATGAGCAGTTTTGGGCCTCACTAAGCTAATCATGTTTTATATTTGTTCTCCTAATCGCATTACTTGTGTAAGCCAGATAACAAAATAAACAATGCAACCACATGAATGTGTATTGGCATTCAAGCTGCTGACAGTGGCTGTCAGTTTGGTGTTGTCTGCTGCTATTTCACCACCACTCGCTATGACATGACTGTGATTTCCAGTGCAGACTGTTAACAGAACTATAAAGCGTGCTCTGACTTGTGCTATTTCACAATGGGGCCCGTCAAACTCGATGGTGGCTGACTGAATGAGCATTTTGAGCCTCACTAAGCTAATGATGTCTTATATTTGTTCTCATAATCGCATTACTTGTGCGAACCAGATAACAAAATAAACAATGCAACCACATGAATGTGCTTTGGCATTTGAGCTGCTGACAGTGGCTGTCAGTTTGGTGTTGTCTGCTGCTATTTCACCACCACTCGCTATGACATGACTGTGATTTCCAGTGCAGACTGCTAACAGAACCATAAAGCATGCTCTGACTGCTGCTATTTCACTATGGGGCGCGTCAAACTCGACGGTGGCTGCCTGAATGAGCATTTTGGGCCTCACTAAGCTAATGATGTCTTATATTTGTTCTCTTATTCGCATTACTTGTGTGAGCCAGATAACAAAATAAACAATGCAACCACATGAATGTGCTTTGGCATTCAAGCTGCTGACAGTGGCTGTCAGTTTCGGTGTTGTCTGCTGCTATTTCACCACCACTCGCTATGACATGACTGTGATTTCCAGTGCAGACTGCTAACAGAACCATAAAGCAGTGCTCTGACTTCTGCTATTTCACTATGGGGCGCGTCAAACTCGATGGTGGCTGCCTGAATGAGCATTTTGGGCCTCACTAAGCTAATGATGTCTTATATTTGTTCTCATTAATCGCATTACTTGTGTGAAGCCAGATAACAAAATAAACAATGCAACCACATGAATGTGCTTTGGCATTCAAGCTGCTCACAGTGGCTGTCAGTTTGCTGTTGTCTGCTGCTATTTCACCACCACTCGCTATGACATGACTGTGTTTTCCAGTGCAGACTGCTAACAGAACCATAAACCGTACTCTCACTGCTCTATTTCACTATGGGGCGTGTCAAACTCGAAGGTGGCTGCCTGAATGAGCATTTTGCGCCTCACTAAGCTAAAGATGTTTATATTTGTTCTCTTAATCGCATTACTGGTGTGAGCCATATTACAAAATAAAGAATTGAACCACATGAATGTGCTTTGGCATTCAAGCTGCTTACAGTGGCTGTCAGTTTGGTGTAGTCTGCTGCTATTTCACCACCACTCGCTATGACATGACTGTGATTTCCAGTGCAGACTGTTAACAGAACTATAAAGCGCGCTCTGACTTCTGCTATTTCACAATGGGGCGCGTCAAACTCGATGGTGGCTGCATGAATGAGCATTTTGAGCCTCACTAAGCTAATGATGTCTTATATTTGTTCTCTTATTCGCATTACTTGTGTGAGCCAGATAACAAAATAAACAATGCAACCACATGAATGTGCTTTGGCATTCAAGCTGCTGACAGTGGCTGTCAGTTTCGTGTTGTCTGCTGCTATTTCACCACCACTCGCTATGACATGACTGCGATTTCCAGTGCAGACTGCTAACAGAACCATAAAGCGTGCTCTGACTACTGCTATTTCACTATGGGGCGCGTCAAACTCGACGGTGGCTGCCTGAATGAGCATTTTGGGCCTCACTAAGCTAATGATGTCTTATATTTGTTCTCTTATTCGCATTACTTGTGTGAGCCAGATAACAAAATAAACAATGCAACCACATGAATGTGCTTTGGCATTCAAGCTGCTGACAGTGGCTGTCAGTTTCGTGTTGTCTGCTGCTATTTCACCACCACTCGCTATGACATGACTGCGATTTCCAGTGCAGACTGCTAACAGAACCATAAAGCGTGCTCTGACTTCTGCTATTTCACTATGGGGCGCGTCAAACTCGACGGTGGCTGCCTGAATGAGCATTTTGGGCCTCACTAAGCTAATGATGTCTTATATTTGTTCTCTTATTCGCATTACTTGTGTGAGCCAGATAACAAAATAAACAATGCAACCACATGAATGTGCTTTGGCATTCAAGCTGCTGACTGTGGCTGTCAGTTTCGTGTTGTCTGCTGCTATTTCACCACCACTCGCTATGACATGACTGTGATTTCCAGTGCAGACTGCTAACAGAACCATAAAGCGTGCTCTGACTTCTGCTATTTCACTATGGGGCGCGTCAAACTCGACGGTGGCTGCCTGAATGAGCATTTTGGGCCTCACTAAGCTAATGATGTCTTATATTTGTTCTCTTAATTGCATTACTTGTGTGAGCCAGATAACAAAATAAACAATGCAACCACATGAATGTGCTTTGGCATTCAAGCTGCTGACTGTGGCTGTCAGTTTCGTGTTGTCTGCTGCTATTTCACCACCACTCGCTATGACATGACTGTGATTTCCAGTGCAGACTGCTAACAGAACCATAAAACGTGCTCTGACTTCTGCTATTTCACTATGGGGCGCGTCAAACTCGACGGTGGCTGCCTGAATGAGCATTTTGGGCCTCACTAAGCTAATGATGTCTTATATTTGTTCTCTTATTCGCATTACTTGTGTGAGCCAGATAACAAAATAAACAATGCAACCACATGAATGTGCTTTGGCATTCAAGCTGCTGACATGTGGCTGTCAGTTTCGTGTTGTCTGCTGCTATTTCACCACCACTCGCTATGACATGACTGTGATTTCCAGTGCAGACTGCTAACAGAACCATAAAGCGTGCTCTGACTTCTGCTATTTCACTATGGGGCGCGTCAAACTCGACGGTGGCTGCCTGAATGAGCATTTTGGGCCTCACTAAGCTAATGATGTCTTATATTTGTTCTCTTAATTGCATTACTTGTGTGAGCCAGATAACAAAATAAACAATGCAACCACATGAATGTGCTTTGGCATTCAAGCTGCTGACAGTGGCTGTCAGTTTCGTGTTGTCTGCTGCTATTTCACCACCACTCGCTATGACATGACTGTGATTTCCAGTGCAGACTGCTAACAGAACCATAAAGCGTGCTCTGACTTCTGCTATTTCACTATGGGGCGCGTCAAACTCGACGGTGGCTGCCTGAATGAGCATTTTGGGCCTCACTAAGCTAATGATGTCTTATATTTGTTCTCTTAATTGCATTACTTGTGTGAGCCAGATAACAAAATAAACAATGCAACCACATGAATGTGCTTTGGCATTCAAGCTGCTGACTGTGGCTGTCAGTTTCGTGTTGTCTGCTGCTATTTCACCACCACTCGCTATGATATGACTGATTTCCAGTGCAGACTGCTAACAGAACCATAAAACGTGCTCTGACTTCTGCTATTTCACTATGGGGCGCGTCAAACTCGACGGTGGCTGCCTGAATGAGCATTTTGGGCCTCACTAAGCTAATGATGTCTTATATTTTTATTCGCATTACTTGTGTGAGCCAGATAACAAAATAAACAATGCAACCACATGAATGTGCTTTGGCATTCAAGCTGCTGACTGTGGCTGTCAGGTTCGTGTTGTCTGCTGCTATTTCACCACCACTCGCTATGACATGACTGGATTTCCAGTGCAGACTGCTAACAGAACCATAAAGCGTGCTCTGACTTCTGCTATTTCACTATGGGGCGCGTCAAACTCGACGGTGGCTGCCTGAATGAGCATTTTGGGCCTCACTAAGCTAATGATGTCTTATATTTGTTCTCTTATTCGCATTACTTGTGTGAGCCAGATAACAAAATAAACAATGCAACCACATGAATGTGCTTTGGCATTCAAGCTGCTGACTGTGGCTGTCAGTTTCGTGTTGTCTGCTGCTATTTCACCACCACTCGCTATGACATGACTGTGATTTCCAGTGCAGACTGCTAACAGAACCATAAAGCGTGCTCTGACTTCTGCTATTTCACTATGGGGCGCGTCAAACTCGACGGTGGCTGCCTGAATGAGCATTTTGGGCCTCACTAAGCTAATGATGTCTTATATTTGTTCTCTTATTCGCATTACTTGTGTGAGCCAGATAACAAAATAAACAATGCAACCACATGAATGTGCTTTGGCATTCAAGCTGCTGACAGTGGCTGTCAGTTTCGTGTTGTCTGCTGCTATTTCACCACCACTCGCTATGACATGACTGTGATTTCCAGTGCAGACTGCTAACAGAACCATAAAGCGTGCTCTGACTTCTGCTATTTCACTATGGGGCGCGTCAAACTCGACGGTGGCTGCCTGAATGAGCATTTTGGGCCTCACTAAGCTAATGATGTCTTATATTTGTTCTCTTATTCGCATTTCTTTTGTGAACCAGATAACAAAATAGACAATGCAACCACATGAATGTGCTTTGGCATTCAAGCTGCTGACAGTGGCTGTCAGTTTCGTGTTGTCTGCTGCTATTTCACCACCACTCGCTATGACATGACTGTGATTTCCAGTGCAGACTGCTAACAGAACCATAAAGCGTGCTCTGACTGCTGCTATTTCACTATGGGGCGCGTCAAACTCGACGGTGGCTGCCTGAATGAGCATTTTGGGCCTCACTAAGCTAATGATGTCTTATATTTGTTCTCTTATTCGCATTACTTGTGTGAGCCAGATAACAAAATAAACAATGCAACCACATGAATGTGCTTTGGCATTCAAGCTGCTGACTGTGGCTGTCAGTTTCGTGTTGTCTGCTGCTATTTCACCACCACTCGCTATGACATGACTGGATTTCCAGTGCAGACTGCTAACAGAACCATAAAGCGTGCTCTGACTTCTGCTATTTCACTATGGGGCGCGTCAAACTCGACGGTGGCTGCCAAAATAAGCATTTTGGGCCTCACTATGCTAATGATGTCTTATATTTGTTCTCTTATTCGCATTACTTGTGTGAGCCAGATAACAAAATAAACAATGCAACCACATGAATGTGCTTTGGCATTCAAGCTGCTGACTGTGGCTGTCAGTTTCGTGTTGTCTGCTGCTATTTCACCACCACTCGCTATGATATGACTGATTTCCAGTGCAGACTGCTAACAGAACCATAAAACGTGCTCTGACTTCTGCTATTTCACTATGGGGCGCGTCAAACTCGACGGTGGCTGCCTGAATGAGCATTTTGGGCCTCACTAAGCTAATGATGTCTTATATTTGTTCTCTTAATTCGCATTACTTGTGTGAGCCAGATAACAAAATAAACAATGCAACCACATGAATGTGCTTTGGCATTCAAGCTGCTGACTGTGGCTGTCAGTTTCGTGTTGTCTGCTGCTATTTCACCACCACTCGCTATGACATGACTGCGATTTCCAGTGCAGACTGCTAACAGAACCATAAAGCGTGCTCTGACTTCTGCTATTTCACTATGGGGCGCGTCAAACTCGACGGTGGCTGCCTGAATGAGCATTTTGGGCCTCACTAAGCTAATGATGTCTTATATTTGTTCTCTTAATTGCATTACTTGTGTGAGCCAGATAACAAAATAAACAATGCAACCACATGAATGTGCTTTGGCATTCAAGCTGCTGACAGTGGCTGTCAGTTTCGTGTTGTCTGCTGCTATTTCACCACCACTCGCTATGACATGACTGTGATTTCCAGTGCAGACTGCTAACAGAACCATAAAGCGTGCTCTGACTTCTGCTATTTCACTATGGGGCGCGTCAAACTCGACGGTGGCTGCCTGAATGAGCATTTTGGGCCTCACTAAGCTAATGATGTCTTATATTTGTTCTCTTAATTCGCATTACTTGTGTGAGCCAGATAACAAAATAAACAATGCAACCACATGAATGTGCTTTGGCATTCAAGCTGCTGACAGTGGCTGTCAGTTTCGTGTTGTCTGCTGCTATTTCACCACCACTCGCTATGACATGACTGTGATTTCCAGTGCAGACTGCTAACAGAACCATAAAGCGTGCTCTGACTTCTGCTATTTCACAATGGGGCGCGTCAAACTCGATGGTGGCTGCCTGAATGAGCATTTTGGGCCTCACTAAGCTAATGATGTCTTATATTTGTTCTCTTAATCGCATTACTTGTGTGAGCCAGATAACAAAATAAACAATGCAACCACATGAATGTGCTTTGGCATTCAAGCTGCTGACTGTGGCTGTCAGTTTCGTGTTGTCTGCTGCTATTTCACCACCACTCGCTATGACATGACTGTGATTTCCAGTGCAGACTGCTAACAGAACCATAAAGCGTGCTCTGACTACTGCTATTTCACTATGGGGCACGTCAAACTCGGCTGTGGCTGCCTGAATGAGCATTTTGGGCCTCACTAAGCTAATGATGTCTTATATTTGTTCTCTTATTCGCATTACTGGTGTGAGCCAGATAACAAAATAAACATGCAAACGCATGAATGTGCTTTGGCATTCAAGCTGCTTACAATGGCTGTCAGTTTCGTGTTGTCTGCTGCTATTTCACCACCACTCGCTATGACATGACTGTGATTTCCAGTGCAGACTGCTAACAGAACCATAAAGCATGCTCTCACTGCTGCTATTGTACTATGGGACACGTCAAACTCGGCGGTGGCTGCCTGAATGAGCAGTTTTGGGCCTCACTAAGCTAATCATGTTTTATATTTGTTCTCCTAATCGCATTACTTGTGTAAGCCAGATAACAAAATAAACAATGCAACTACATGAATGTGTATTGGCATTCAAGCTGCTGACAGTGGCTGTCAGTTTGGTGTTGTCTGCTGCTATTTCACCACCACTCGCTATGACATGACTGTGATTTCCAGTGCAGACTGTTAACAGAACTATAAAGCGTGCTCTGACTTGTGCTATTTCACAATGGGGCCCGTCAAACTCGATGGTGGCTGACTGAATGAGCATTTTGAGCCTCACTAAGCTAAACATGTTCTATATTTGTTCTCTTAATCGCATTACTTGTGTGAGCCAGATAACAAAATAAACAATGCAACCACATGAATGTGCTTTGGCATTCAAGCTGCTGACAGTGGCTGTCAGTTTGGTGTTGTCTGCTGCTATTTCACCACCACTCGCTATGACATGACTGTGATTTCCAGTGCAGACTGCTAACAGAACCATAAAGCGTGCTCTGACTTCTGCTATTTCACAATGGGGCCCGTCAAACTCGATGGTGGCTGACTGAATGAGCATTTTGAGCCTCACTAAGCTAATGATGTCTTATATTTGTTCTCATAATCGCATTACTTGTGCGAACCAGATAACAAAATAAACAATGCAACCACATGAATGTGCTTTGGCATTCAAGCTGCTGACAGTGGCTGTCAGTTTGGTGTTGTCTGCTGCTATTTCACCACCACTCGCTATGACATGACTGTGATTTCCAGTGCAGACTGCTAATAGAACCATAAAGCACGCTCTCACTGCTGCTATTTCACTATGGGGCGTGTCAAACGCGACGGTGGCTGCCTGAATGAGCATTTTGGGCCTCACTAAGCTAATGATGTCTTATATTTGTTCTCTTATTCGCATTTCTTTTGTGAGCCAGATAACAAAATAAACAATGCAACCACATGAATGTGCTTTGGCATTCAAGCTGCTGACAGTGGCTGTCAGTTTGGTGTTGTCTGCTGCTATTTCACCACCACTCGCTATGACATGACTGTGTTTTCCAGTGCAGACTGCTAACAGAACCATAAAGCATGCTCTGACTTCTGCTATTTCACAATGGGGCCCGTCAAACTCGATGGTGGCTGCCTGAATGAGCATTTTGAGCCTCACTAAGCTAATGATGTCTTATATTTGTTCTCATAATCGCATTACTTGTGCGAACCAGATAACAAAATAAACAATGCAACCACATGAATGTGCTTTGGCATTCAAGCTGCTCACAGTGGCTGTCAGTTTGCTGTTGTCTGCTGCTATTTCACCACCACTCGCTATGACATGACTGTGTTTTCCAGTGCAGACTGCTAACAGAACCATAAACCGTACTCTCACTGCTGCTATTTCACTATGGGGCGTGTCAAACTCGAAGGTGGCTGCCTGAATGAGCATTTTGCGCCTCACTAAGCTAAAGATGTTTTATATTTGTTCTCTTAATCGCATTACTGGTGTGAGCCATATTACAAAATAAAGAATTGAACCACATGAATGTGCTTTGGCATTCAAGCTGCTTACAGTGGCTGTCAGTTTGGTGTAGTCTGCTGCTATTTCACCACCACTCGCTATGACATGACTGTGATTTCCAGTGCAGACTGTTAACAGAACTATAAAGCGCGCTCTGACTTCTGCTATTTCACAATGGGGCGCGTCAAACTCGATGGTGGCTGCATGAATGAGCATTTTGAGCCTCACTAAGCTAAATGATGTCTTATATTTGTTCTCATAATCGCATTACTTGTGCGAACCAGATAACAAAATAAGCAATGCAACCACATGAATGTGCTTTGGCATTCAAGCTGCTGACAGTGGCTGTCAGTTTGGTGTTGTCTGCTGCTATTTCACCACCACTCGCTATGACATGACTGTGATTTCCAGTGCAGACTGTTAACAGAACTATAAAGCGCGCTTTGACTTCTGCTATTTCACAATGGGGCGCGTCAAACTCGATGGTGGCTGCATGAATGAGCATTTAGAGCCTCACTAAGGTAAATGATGTCTTATATTTGTTCTCATAATCGCATTACTTGTGTGAGCCAGATAACAAAATAAACAATGCAACCACATGAATGTGCTTTGGCATTCAAGCTGCTGACAGTGGCTGTCAGTTTGGTGTTGTCTGCTGCTATTTCACCACCACTCGCTATGACATGACTGTGATTTCCAGTGCAGACTGCTAACAGAACCATAAAGCGTGCTCTGACTACTGCTATTTCACTATGGGGCACGTCAAACTCGGCTGTGGCTGCCTGAATGAGCATTTTGGGCCTCACTAAGCTAATGATGTCTTATATTTGTTCTCTTATTCGCATTACTGGTGTGAGCCAGATAACAAAATAAACAGTGCAAACACATGAATGTGCTTTGGCATTCAAGCTGCTTACAGTGGCTGTCAGTTTCGCGTTGTCTGCTGCTATTTCACCACCACTCGCTATGACATGATTGTGATTTCCAGTGCAGACTGCTAACAGAACCATAAAGCGTGCTCAGACTGCTGCTTTTTGACTATGGGGCGTGTCAAAGGCGACGGTGGCTGCCTGAATGAGCATTTTGAGCCGGCCAACGATAATCAGGTTTAACAATAGTGTTTCAATTCAGATATGCTAGCATTTAAATGTGTTTCTATGTCACTTCTAAAATCGAGCACAATGTGTGCAGGACGTTGATTATCAGAATTGAGCTTCTATTATAAGGAATATGCCATAAATGGAACTGCTTATTTATTTGAGAGGTCACAGATTGAATGGCTGGCTGTTGCGAACCCACCGGCAAAATTTTGGTATCCCTAATAAGGGCTGTTCTTTTGTTAATAAGAAGCCTTTATGCTTGGTCGAGTGGCTCAATGCCAGACAGCTCGCAGTCGGAGTCGCTTTCTTCAGTGTCATCTTCACCCAGCTGGAATATGATGGGTTGATTGTGCTCACTCCCAGACGTGTCAAGTCTGAACTTTGCCTCCAAGTCCATCACATGCTGAATGCTCTTCCTGCAGTCTTCCGCCGTTACCTGCTTGATTTTCTCCCTCAAGATGAGGTCGACCGTGGACAGCTTGAAGCCTCTGTTGTCTGCAGCGATGCCATTTTTTGACCTTGGCCCACACAAGCTCAATGGGAATAAATTCGCAGTGGTATGGCGGGAGCCTGAGTACAATGCAACCGGTCCTTACAGCTGTGTTGTCTACGATGTAGCTCAGAAAGCGTGACTTTACAGATGCCACCAGCTCAAGCAGCTGCTTCTTTATCATCCTTTCACCGTAGGTGATGTTCTTGCTTGTGAGCCACTCCTGTATCTTTTCCTTCTTCCAGGCCATCGTCGGCAATTTCTCTTCTCGCTGGCTATGGTAAGGTGCATTGTCTAAAACAATGACGCTACCAGCTGGTAACTTCTGCAGAACGTCATTGAACCAGCCCTCAAAGCGATTGCCGTCCATTTCTTCGTGGTAGTCGCCTGTCCTTTTGGCCTCTAAATACATCCAAGCAGCCGTCGACGAAACCATCCTCGCTGCCAATGTGCGTCATGATCAGGCGCTGACCTTTCCCAGAAGGTTGCTTTAGACCCGTCGTCAGGCCATTTGCTCGAGCGAACAGGCGTCCGTACTTCTGCACCATGGTGTCTGTCCGAACGATCGACCGAGTTTGTCCAGCCGTCACCCATGTCTCGTCCAGGTAGATCTTTCAACCTTCCGCCCGGTAGCGCTCCACGTCACGGAGGTGGCGATTCCGCCAATCGGTGATGTCATCCCGGTCGATAAGCAGCGAGTGGCGGCTTCTCATTTTGTGCTTGAAGCCGATCTCGGCAAGCAGGCGGCGCACAGTACATCGCCTTAGTGATGGCAGTTCCATACGCTCCGAGAACTCGGTAGTTATCTTCTCGACCGTCGGTGTCTCGTTGCGGTGAAAGAAATCATGCACACATGATCTCAGCGCGCACAACGTGAAGCTGTCAAACTTCGCGCTGCGTCACCTCTTCTCCGCATTGCGTGGGCGCTTTCGCGAGGGCGTCGTCAGTTTGCCACCCGAAAAATGCGCAGCTTTAACTTCCTCCCTCACCCTGAACACAGCCCTTTCGCTGACACCAAGCATGTCGGCGACAAACTTGCTCGTGTCCTCCACGCTGTGTTCAGGCTGCCTGTTACGCCAAAACGTGTAGCAGTGGAAGATCATGTTGCGTGAATCGCTGTTCAGGATGTGGCCGCTCTTGTTCTTGCCGAGGCTCCTTGGTGGTGTTGTCATCGAGGTGACACAAGGCTCGTTCGGCAACAAAGGATCGCGTTCCGATGTCACCTCGCTGGGCTCCATGGCGGAAAACTGGCACGGAATGCCACGCGCGATCGTGCGCGAACTCACGAGATCGCAGGTTTGCAACCGCGAAAAAAAAGAAAAAAATATTAATTAAAAATAAGCCCAACACATTAAAAAATAAGGTTGTGCAAACACACAAAAAGTATATATGAATCTTATGCTATTAAGCCAGCGACTGCTACGCCCGGTGCCGTCGATCTTGCTCCGTAGCAGACGACGCACAGCGTTGTCGAAGGCACGGAGTTATTTTTCTCTCGCGATCCGGCATGTGCGGTAGCATTTCCATCATGATAGTTTTACCAAACCACTCGTCAAGATACACAAATCTTATTTATACCGACAAATACGCGTTTCAGAAGCAGTCACAGTTTTTTGAGTGGGACTATTTCTTTAGTCACGGAGGAATTGGCTGCTGCGCTTCGGTCAACTGGGCGGGGCCCCCTCCTGTCTTCTAAAGTTGTACCCGACTATAGTTCCCTATTGGACGAAACAAATACCCATACGTGCTTTTGTAAACAATTCTTTTACACACACACACAAACACACACACACACGCACAAAAGTCACTGGGGATGCAGTCGCCGTTGTGGCCTAAAATGCAGCTGATGATGTTATCAATTGATGCTTGATAAATATAATTGAGTTAACGCGCACGCACGCAAGCCCACGCACATACTGTTAGTGTTCGTGGTACAGTGTAAGTTGCTAGGGTAAAGCCTATGAAGCTCCAGAATTTGGTCTTTGTAAGCGCGCATGTGAAAGGGGCAGAAGACAAAGGTAATGTTCTGTAGCCTCGCAAGGCAACAAGGATTCATGATAGCCAGTCAGCCCATAGAGTCTGTGCAGGAGTACGTTTACCTTGGTCAATTACTCTGGGGACCCTGCTCACGAGAAAGAAATTTGCAGAAGAATTAAACTGAGTTGGGGCGCATATGGCAGGCGTTACCAAATTATGACATGCAACTTAACGATATCTTTAAAATAAAAGTGTCCAACCATTGCATTCTATCGGCCCTAAAACATGGGGCTTGGTGGTTAAGAAAGAATCTTGATAAATTTAGGACAGCGCAATGAGCGATGAGAAGAAAAATGTTAGGGATAACATTAAGGCCAAGGCCGACAGCTGTGTGGATTAGAGATAAAATGGGGATAGCCAATATTATACTTGACATTAGGAGGAATATATCGAGCTGCGCAGGCCATGTAATGCGTAGTACGGATAACCGGTGAGCCATTAGCGTTTCAGAATGGATATCAAGAGAAGGGAAGCGCAGTCGAGGACGGCAGAAAACCAGATGGGGTGATGAAGTTAGGAAATTTGCAGACGCAAGTTGGAGTCAGCTAGCGCCAGACAGGGGTAATAGGAGAACGCAGGGAGAGGCCTTCGTCCTGCAGCGGAGATAAAAATAGGCGGTGACGGCTGCTTTTGCTGCTGCTGCTGAGGCTGATGATGACGATGATGATGATAATGATGTAAGGGGCGCAAGCCGAGCCTCTGTCAGGGGCGCATGTTCGCCCGGTGTACATACAGTGGAGTGCTGAATATATTGCCACGGCACTATATTCATAATATTAAACAGTAAAATGATCAAATACATTTCTCCGCATATGGAGGTTTTTATGCCTGTATTTGGACTGTGCAAAACGTTACCGTGCTTAAAAGCTATTCATAGCTATATGAATCATAGAAACGAGCCAAATATACCCGCCATAGCGATGACTGGAAGTAAAATCACGAAACTATCAGTATCGTTTAAGCTAATCGAAAACAAGAGCGCTACAAGTCAAAGAGGATTTGCGCCGTGCTGACTCAGTGGCTACGGCGTTCTGCTGCCTAGCGCAAGGTCGCGCGTTCCGCTGCAGTCTGTGGCGGCCGCATCCCACTGAGAACAACATGCGAATACATTATGGTACTGAGTTTTGCAAGCAAATTAAAAATAAACTCTAAGTAGGCCAAATAAATCTGGAGCCCTTCACCACAGGGTGCCTGTAATAGCAAGAGTGCGGCTAGGAACGTGTAACTCCATCAGATGCACCATGCGACAAGCTAGTTACTAAGGCTTTTACATCCGATCTAATATTCCTAAAAACTTTCTTTGTCCGTTCTTTGTTATCAGAAGTAGTAAAAAAGGTATCCTGGTGGTTTCGATGAGAACAATAATTTGAAGCTTTTAAAGTACCGGTGAAAGGCAGGAAGACTTGTCGTGTACTACCGGTTATCTTGCCAGGTTTTCAAACACTGATCCTTGCGATGGGTTTCATTTTCTCTCACACCACACTTGCTCCGTTCCGCATTTGTTGGAGCCAGTGGCACTCGCCGGAAGTACGGTCACTGTCAGACAAGCACTATACTCGGCCAATTCAGTCATGTCCCCTAGCGCAATCATGGACTCGCACTATTCCACGGAGCTTTCGCATCACGAAGTGGAATTGCTAATCCCAGAAGTCGTCCACAATGGGAAAAATTTGCGAAGAGACCGCTATTGCGAGACAATGTTATCCACTCTGAGCGCTCCATCCAGACGCGACTAAAATTTCCAGCAGTTGTCTATTGGGGTCAGCAAATATTTGCACTTTCCTTACTTTTATTTTGCTTCCTATAACACATGGAAGGCATATTAAAGAAACAAACAGCATAGGCGACTAAGTCAAAACAGATATTTTTCAGATATTTTTGACATCTGGTCGAAGAAGGCCTGTAATCCGCATAAGGGTGCATAAATCAGGTTGCCAATGGATTTTAGATGCGATCAATGACATCTGCGGCGTAACTACATCGATGGTGACTACGAAAAAGTTGTTTTGGCAAGTAAATCCCCAGAAAGAAGAAAAAAATGTCACAGTTTCGCCCTAAGGGCGAAGCAATGAATGCGATAGCAACACAGCAATGTCATACGAAGTAAGGTGAGCGGCTTTGGTAGCAATATGAATTGTAGTAAACATGAGCTGATTAAGTAAGCAGGTGTGCTGCGGCGTAAGTAGACCGACATGAAGAGAGACTCGATGACCACGAGAAGGCGCGTGTGAAACGGTGGTGTTGATGAGAAGCGCTGCCCGTGGGCAGCGCGTGCGAAGGGACACACCTGTAGCCCTGCACTGCCGATCCGGGCAGCATTGCATGTGTAGCGCGCGTTGGAAAATGTCGCCCGACTAGTACTAACTGAATGAACAAGCGTGGTGTGAGCGCGCACAAACAAACACGAATAGATCACACTGAATGACTGCAGACAACGACTGTCAAAACGCTGGCAGCAAGCATACGCCGCAGCGGGCGAAGGTACGTGCGGTCTATCGCTTCAACGGAAACTGAGCGGCGAATGCACGGCGCATAAAGGTCAGAGCCATGTGGAGATAAGAGACGGTGCGGACGAGCGACGAGCGCGGTTGTTGGCAGAGTAGAAGTGCGCCCCCCCCCCCCCCGCTCCCTCCGGCGCTGGCTTCCTGCTTCCTTGCTTGCGCGTGGGAGATGAGTGCGTTCGCTCTCCGTGATAGCGCGCGTCCCTGCACGCTTCCGCTCGGGCATACGGCGCGCCGCGAAGATTTTATCTATACGGAACCTCACGGCGACGGCGGCGACGACGGCGACAACGACGGCGACGGCAGAAATCCGGTTGAAGTGTCCATATAATTGCTATCGCAATAAAAGAAGAAGACTGCCAAAAAGTCATAGGCGTACAAAATAAACTGGCGACTGCGCACATTGCCAGGCGGGGACGACAAACATGCTGTCGACACTTCAAACAACGTCCACAGTAGGCTTCTTCCGCGAAACGTTACACAAAGTAACTCGACGTGCATTCGGTTAGGCTGCTATTTACGGGAAACTTGTCCGCATGTTTTTTTCTTCTGCATTTTATTCCATGGTTAAAGAAGGTTATCGAACTTGAGACAATGATGTGCAATTTATTTCATATGAGTTCAAAATGGCGTATATAATTTATGGCGGCTTGATATATGGTTGTTGATTGTGCAAAAATGTAACGCCTGGGTTCCCCTGATTCTTAAAATTCATTTTGCTCCAATGACCGCAACTCTTGATGCCTTGATGTCTTGAAGCAGCGTACAGTCGTCCGTTTGAAAAAAAGAAAATCAAAAGCGACCGATTACTGCAGCAGAAAAAAATTTGTCAGGTCCCCCCAGGCAGTATCCAACCAATTAAAAAATGTAGTGTTTGACTTCCTAAACCGGCCAAGGGCTACGAGAGAAGCTGTAGTCGCTGTTCCGGATTAATTACGAGTCCACCTAAGAACTTGCACTTCGAGCGTTGCGTTTATTCTCATAAGCCGCACATGAGACGCACGAAGTGGGCTGAGGAGGATGGCGTAAATGTTGTTCTAAAGCAGCTTGACGAGCCACAGCTCCCATATATCTGGCAGTGCAGAGACAGCACACATTACAAATGCAAGGGCAACAACTGCGACCGAGAATGAAAAAATCTAGATATTATTCACAGCAACGGGACTAATATGTCATGAAATGCAAGTACACGATAATAAAATTTCCGTTTAAGCCTATCGTCCATGCTGACTAATTAATAAATTGACGATATACCCAATCAAACAAGAAAGAAAAGCACGCAACTGAAAAAAGCACCACACAGTAAAGTACGACACAACATTGAAGTGTTAATGCAAGAACAAAAACTAGCCAAAGATCCTCTGCTGAAAGGAATCATCATCATCATCAGCCTATATTTTATGCCCACTGCAGGACGAAGGCCTCTCCCTGCGATCTCCAATTACCACTGTCTTGCACTAGCGTATTCCAACTTGCGTCTGCAAATTTCTTAACTTCATCACCCCATCTGGTTTTCTGCCGACCTCGACTGCGCTTACCTTCTCTTGGTATCCATTCTGTAACCCTAATGGTCCATTGGTTATCCGTCCTACGCATTACATGGCCTGCCCAGCTCCATTTCTTCCGCTTAATGTCAACTAGAATATCGGCTATCCCCGTTTGATCTCTGATCCACACCGCTCTCTTCCTGTCTCTTAACGTTAGTCCTAAGATTTTTCGTTGCATTGCTCTTTGTGCGGTTCTTAACTTGTTCTCGAGCTTCTTTGTTAACCTCCAAGTTTCTGCCCCATATGTTAGCACCGGTAGACTGCAATAATTGTACACTTTTCAGCGACAGTGGTAAGCTCTCAGTTAGTGTTTGACAATGCCTGCCGCATGCACTCCAACCTAATTTTATTCTTCTGTGAATTTCTTTCTCGTGATCAAGGTCCCCTGTGAGTAATTGACCGACATAAACGTACTCCTTTACATACTCTAGAGGCTGGCTAGCGATCCTGAATTCTTCTTGTTCCCTTACCAGGCAATATGTTCAATTAATGTTGCCAGATAATGTTCAATTTCCTGGCAAGGGAAAAGAATACACTGTGCCGTAATCTACTATAGCAAGTGCTCACACAATCTAGTCTTTTGCAGGGCGCATAATCCTTCATCTGGGGCGTCATCGGAGATCTTTGTTCGTTTTGCGTTCTGTTCAGTTGCTGCAACGTCGCAAAGTGGCAGTCAGCATGCAAAATTTTTAACAACGGGAGTGAAGAGCAGCCAATGGGCAAGCCGGGAACTCCCCGGTTCGTCGTTTTTGGTGACGTCAAAATAATGACACGTTTCTGTCAATCATTTTGATTATGAGCACGTCGTCTGCTATATAGGAGCAGAACGCGACCAGAGATGTGAAGTTCGAGCGGTCATCCGCTCGCTACGAGACCGGCTTCGCATGGCACGTCTAGTGGACTGGATTGGATCTAAACGGGGGCTACGGCTACGTAATGGTTCACCGCTTGCTGATTGGCTGGCTCTCTCCCTCCCGTTTTCAAAAAGTTTTCATACTGCAACTTTGTGACGTTGCGGAAACTGAATAGGACGATTTTCGAACAGTGATCTCCGATCGCGCCCTGGTAACTTATGTATGTTCAGAATATGTGGGAGGCTATTTTGTAACACTTCGGTATTCATATGTGAAGCATGGTGTAGGTATATACCAGTATTCGTGGTGGTATAGTTGAATGAAAGTGCTTACCGGCAAGCCTGCAAGGGCTTGTAATGATCGCCTATTTTTCACAAATTTTCAATTTCAGTGTTGCAAGAACCTGGTATTCGTAAGACGAAGAAAATCTGTAATGCTGTATTTATTAAGCTAATAGGAAATACGAGAACTGTTTGGCAGGTTTGCTATCACATGCAATGTATGGTTTTTAAATCGAAGCTGCTCTACCTAGTTTCCCGGGTTCGCCGTGGCTGCCTGGCGGCTGGGTGCTGTTGGGTCGGTCGCTACCTTGGCAGATATATATATATATATATATATATATATGCAAACCAGCGGCCGTGAGACACTCAAGAACTTGCTCGAGGCGATCGAGATGAGATGCAAAATTGGGAGAAAAGACAACTATGTCGTCTAAGTAGCAAAGACAGGTACGCCACTTAAGTCCCCGGAGGATAGAATCCATCATCCTCTCGAAAGTCGCAGGCGCGTTACACAGGCCGAAGGGCATCACATTAAATTCGTATAACCCGTCAGGGGTCACAAAAGCCGTTTTTGGACGGTCCGCTGCAGCCATCGGCACTTGCCAGTATCCAGAGCGAAGATCCAGGGAAGAAAAAAATTCGGCACCTTGTAGACAATCGAGAGCATCGTCTATTCGTGGTAGAGGATAAACATCCTTACGTGTGATCTTGTTTAGTCGGCGGTAATCCACGCAAAATCTGATTGAGCCGTCCTTTTTCCGCACCAGTACGACCGGAGAAGCCCAAGGACTGTGTGACTGCTGGATCACGCCGCGTTGCAGCATGTCATCGACTTGTTCACTGATGACGCTGCGTTCGGATTGTGACACTCGGTAGGGACGCTGACGCAGTGGAGCATGGTGACCGGTGTCAATATGGTGAACAACCGCTGACGTGCGCCCCAAACGAGGTTGGCCGAGGTCGAAAGAGGTCCGAAAACGGTCAAGGAGTTGAACGAGCTGATTGCGCTGAGCTTGCGGGAGCGCGTTATCGACGCTGCGCAACAAGACGTCGTGGTCTGGTGAGGCGGGAGCGGCGGCAGAAGTAACGGCATCGATAGGCAGTGGTGTCGTATCGCAATTGGGCGCATCAAACGGAAAGATGGCATCAAAAGTGTCGAGACGACCAACAGATTCGCCATGTAATAGAGTTGAAGGGCAGGGAAACGGATTACACGCATAAACTGCACTGGAATCATCATCAAGTGAGACGACTGCGAACGGTAGGACAACGTTCCGGCGACGCGCACATTCCTCAGACGGTACAAAAAGTGCAGTTGAATTGGGGACAGCGTCACAGGTGACGGACACTAAGGCGACAGAGAAGGCAGGGATGATGACGTCAGCAGCGACAACCACTTTAGCAGACGGGCGAGGGTCATCGTCGGTTGCGGTACAGAACGGAGACAAGGCGAGTTGTGCACGTGCGCAGTCGACCACTGCATGATGCGCGGAAAGGAAGTCCCAGCCCAGGATAACGGCGTGCGATGCATGAGAAAGGACGACAAATTCGACAATGTAGAGCGCATCTTGAATTAAAACACGAGTGGTGCAGGTGGCCGAAGGCTTGACGTGCTGCGAGCTCGCTGTGCGTAGCGAAATATCAAAAAGCGGAGTCGTCACTTTGTTCAGTTTGCGGCAGAGAATCTCACTAATCACACAAACAGCTGCTCCTGTGTCGACAAGAGCGTTCGTCGCGACACCGTCTATAAACACTACAATCTCGTTAGGTGGCGAAAGAAGAGGCCTTGCAAATTTCGACGACGGCGCAGTTCTTGCCTCAGGAACTGCGGCTGTTAGTTTTCCTCCTGGTCGTGGTTGGAACGGCGAAGCATGGGGGAAAGGGAGCGGCGGCGGGGAGAAGGAGATCGGCGTGAACTGAAGGCGGGGCGACGTGAATACGAGTCCGTGGCGTCAGATGTAAGACGGTGTGTAGCTTGCTGAGGGACATGGCTAAGGTTGGGAGCGCCATCGCGAAAATAGAGTCCGCGGCGGCGACAGAAGCGCGCAACATGTCCAGGAATACCGCAAGCGTAGCACACTGGCCGGTTGTCCGGAGTGCGCCAGGGGTTTAGAGGTGGTCTCGGATGCGAGAACGGTACGTAAACCAGCCGTACCGGACTTGGCGGAGTGTAGAAGTTGGTGGCTGGGCTGGATGAGACTGGCGTCGGTTGGGCATGAGATCGTGTAAGGGCCTCAGCATAAGTTAGCGGCGCCGTTACTTGCGGCGGCGCCGTAACGTGCGGCGGCGAAGCGGGGGACGGGAGGGCCTCAGCAACTTGCGTCTGGATAACCCGACGAAGCGACTGGTCCAGTGGGGGCAGAGGCTCAGTGACCGATGCCACAAGAGAGAGCTGACGTGCAACTTCCTCACGTACGTATTGCTGAATTTGAGGCAGCAACGAGGTGTAATCAAAACCAGCGCTGTTGGGAGCCAAAGCTGAAAGGTCAGCCGTTTGCATTCCAGGGCGACGTGTGGAGATGCGCTGTTTACGCAGCTCGTCAAAACTTTGGCAAAGTTCAATGACTTCAGTAACGCTCTGTGGGTTTTTTGCCACGAGCATATGAAAAGCGTCATCGTCGATGCCTTTCATGATGTGTTTGATTCGGTCAGGTTCCGACATGGACGCATTCACTCGCCTACAGAGGCCGATGACATCCTCATTGTAGCTTGTGAAGGTCTCACCAATTTGTTGAGATCGTCCGCGGAGGCTGTGTTCAGCGCGAAGCTTGCGCACCGCTGGCCGACCGAAAAACGAAACGAGGGTCTCTTTGAAAGCTGACCAGGTGGTAAAATCAGCCTCGTGGTTCTTGAACCACAGATGGGCCACGCCGGTAAGATAAAAGATGGCATGAGTCAACTTGTCGCGGTCATCCCACTTGTTGTGTGCACTAACACGTTCATACTCGGCCAGCCAGTCTTCCACGTCGTGATCGTCAGTGCCACTGAAGACTGGAGGATCACGCAGATGAAGCACCCCAGAGCACACGACAGGTGTGGGAGCGGGAGAAGCTCGCGAGGGTCCGGCATCCTCAGTCATTGTGAAGGCAGATGGTAGCGTACGGCTGCGGAGTTCCAGGACGCTGAAGGGGACTACCCAGCACCTCCACCAAATGCAACAAGAGTATTTTGCAGGTAGAGTTGATAAAGCGGTTTAACAAGCCGGATCGTTGAAAACCGACCTAGCGCGAACCACACGATCGTCAACGTCTTCTTCCACACACTGGCTGGCACAGAGTTAGTGCCGATGTGCTCCGGTACAATCAATATGTATATATATATATATATATATATATATATATATATATATAGAAAGGTTATATGTGCACCGAATAAAAGTACCAGTGAACGGGCTGATATAACCCTTGTATGCTGATAAATTATGGGAATTTTTGTTCGGCGTAACAAAACTCGCGTATTAGTTAACACCTGAACATATAATATTGGCTTACAGGCATCTCCAAAGCACACCGATCTATTAATGACATGGTGCATAATATTTACCTAATTCCTTTAATTACTTGATTTTCTTGGATTTAGACACTCAGTATGTGACACGGGCCAGTCCTCCAAAAATGGGCATGTCTCACTAATTCCCGGACAAAACCTGAGCGTATAATGCCGGCTAACAGATATATCTGAAGGACACCGATCTGTTGATAGAATAGTGAACTATTATAGACGGATTTCTTGATTGACTTTATTTTTCTTTGATTTTGCCATTTGGCCAGTGCCACTGTTGAGGTGCCCGTTCTTAGCCAGTTCTCCAGAATGGGTTTGTCCAACTGTAACACAAGAGGCACAGAATCCCTAAATGTTGCTTCATACGTGTCGCACTTTTCTGTGAATACACCTGTCATCACCATTCTACCCTCAACAAGCATCACACTTCGCCTTCCCTCTTATGACATCGCTGCGTAGACGTCTCACATACTGTGCATCAACCTGATTCGGACTTTGTATTTTGGCATAGCTTGTGAGCGATATGGTGCTTAAACATAAAAGTTCATCTTCATCATCAGTCTATATTTATGTCCAGTACCGCACGAAGGCCTCTCCCTGCGATCTCCAATTACCCCTGTCTTGCGCTAGCTGATTTCTTAATTTCCTAACTTCATCACGCCACCTAGTTTTCTGCCGTCCTCGACTGAGCTTCCCTTCTCTTGGTATCCATTCTGTAACTCTAATGGCCCACCGGTTATCCATTCTACGCATTACATGGCCTGCCCAGCTCCATTTGTTTCTTTTAATGTCTACTAGAACATCGGCAAACCCGTTTGCTCTCTGATCCACACCGCTATCTTCCTGTCTCTTAACGTTATGCCTAACGTTTTTCATTCCATCGCTATTTGTGCGGTCCTTAACTTGTTCTCGAGCTTCTTCTTTAACTTTCTTTGTTAAACATAAAAATTACATGACAACAAAGTTGTTACCTTGGTAGTGAATACACGAGCAATCCATGAGGTTACACGTTGCATAGCATCAAAGTAAACAAAATTGAACACGTCTCCGTTATTTGTAAATCACCTAATTAACCGCTTCTATAAGGCTTCGCTTCACATGGATGTGAACATGTGCGTCTGATCAGCATATTTTTGTAGCCCTACTAAGCTAATTAGTGATATCATAGAGCTACTTCCCCAGTCTAAGTGGCCGTAAACAAAATTAGAGAAGAAAAGCGTGCGATACAGGATAGTAATGTCTAAGGGACAGGTAAGAATTGTCGAACACTTTCTGCTCACACGAAGAAGTCTACAGACATTGAATTGTAAGCTGTCAGTATGCGAATCTAATAGCAAACACCAGCAGCATTTTACCTATGAAAGAAAGACGTATCTGACCACTATTAAGTTTTAGCATACCAAAAGGCATGTTCACGTCTTGAGCGTGAAAAGGAAACAGCCTGTGAGTTCGATCAGTCTGTTTTTAGAGAGTTTGCAAATTGGCCGGTAACTATTTCGTCTGAGAAGGCATTGGCTTTGTCAAAAGGATCATTTACATTTTTTACGTGTTTTAACACAGTAGTGCCATTTGCATATATTGTAAAATACGCATAAATATGAAGTCCAGCATGCTTAGATTCGACAAGATGCAGTGCCAGGCGCTGCTCATAGATGCAGTTGTTAATAAGCGGTATCGGCGCGTTCGCGGAATAGGAATTTGGGAAGGCACCAACGAGACAGCAAATACACTTTGTCGAATTGTCGTCACAAGACACCTGCCATGAGGAAAGTGCTTCTCAGCGGGCCGAAAAAAATAACGTTTGCTTGCTTTCCGGACTGCGCGAAATGAACCCGGCGTGCTCGTGATCTCAATAGCATGCTAGAAACGTACTCCGCTTGGAGTGAAACAAGAGCAGCGAAAGAAAGGGCTGTCTCTTAAGTATGCCACCAATACTACTACACGCATGCACTACCAGACCAGGTGGACTGACTCATCAAGAAGTATACATGCACGCAGTAACAAGGGAATGCTGCGGCGGCTAAAAACGTTATGGCATCAGGAAAGGCTAGAGGGTTTCGAAGACCGTATGTTGCCTCTATCAACCAACTGCTTCCCTTATGCCACCTCCTGCACAATCACGGGAAATTGCAAGTTCTGTAGCGTCTTCTTTTTGCTGCACACAGTGAGCACAAGTAGTGAGCTAGCTGGCACATCGGGAAGGCGTCAATTGGACAACCGCCCTTCTCCATCCTGCAGCCTGTGAGTGAGCGGGCACGCGTCAAGTATCATGGCTCGCTATGCATTATGCATACTGCGCTGATACAAGCACGTCTGAAACGTCTGACGTCACGTCAGTGCGAAACATGAGCTTTCGGCATCACCCGGATTGAGTTTGCACGAGAGATGGAGGCGCCGTTGCGTAGCACTTACCTCATGGCGAGGGACATTGCTCCCAAAGGTAAGTGTTGCTATGGTGGCGTGCTGCAACGCTTCTATTGCCTCTCAGCACGTGGCTGAAAAAGGAACCGTGCTCTTTAAATTGTATTTTGAGCTGCTAGATAGATCTGTATGGGTGATTGCAGAAAGCATCACCTTTAACTAGATTTCTACTCAACTTGTGCGTTTAGTTGTAGGAAGAAGTTTACGCGGATTGCAACTCCCTATGCGACGTAGATGGTCGACCACACGAAAGGCATTGAAATACTCACAAGTTTACTTATTTATCCTTTTCTCGGGGACTGCATTTCACCCGCTAACAACTTAATGTTATCGCTCTGCGCAAGACGCGTCAGCACGATTTGGAACTTACTCGAATGCTAGCGTTGATTCTATCTGTTGTGTATGTTCTCGCCAAACATTGTGCAATCATATTTTATACGCGACACGAATTACGTAATACTTTCTGGAAGGCACGCGTGTACCAACGATTTCTCTGGAACCTTCGACGAGTCATTTGTAAAAGCCGATGCGTTTTACACGCAGATCAGATTCTCGGCGATCGACGACTTTGCTCGCCGCTATCTTTGTGCTTGAGGGTTAGTTGTTTTGCTGGGCAGAAGTCCGCCCAATAAAGGGTTAAATTTGTAACTCACAGTTTTGACACTGCGTCGTGCTTCAGAGTCACTGCAATGTGCCAGTATCGTAGTTCATATGGCCGTATGGCGCTTACGAACACAACAGTTTGACAGGCTTTTGATGTAATGGAGTGGCACAATATTACTGCACCTGACAGTATTACTTCGAACACACACACGCACACACAAACATACGAACCCACACGCTACGCTTTCTTCAATATTTCTTCAATATACTATTTCAGGCTGCAGTGTTGCCTGAAATAGTATATTGTCCTGGTATTCATTAAAAAAATATTGTGAGCTACGCTTGGTTTATAATAGTGAGTTATTTTGCCTCAGAAGATATCACAGCGTTGAATGTTTCCGAGATTTCGGCCTTTATTATGATGAGCGATGGTACTAAGCGATGTGAGTGACGCCTAGGAGTCTCTGAAGACTCCTCACTTACGCAATTCCTATGTCGAAGTCATAAATTGAATCCGACATATAAGATAACAAATAATTGAATCTTTTTTTTACTAAATGACCCGAAATACCCTAAAGTATTCCTGTCCACTGAATCAAAATCTAACGAAGGCGGAACTACAAAATGTTTTAAAGCTGGCGCTATACTAAAGGCAGGTATGTATGCTGGATACCGCCTATACGGAGTCTTTATTTATTTAATTTTTACAGCAATAACCGTTATGCGCTCATTCGTCGAATATTTATTTCTGGCATCTGGGATCGCCAGTGTTTTCCAGCGTACGCCACTAGCCGTCGTAGCAATCCCAAAGTAAAACTTGAAGCAGCGCGAAGAAGACGAGGACAAGAATCGAAAAGAAACACAACAGGACGAGCCCCCTACAGCCAACTGGAAATTTTATTGAAGGAACAACTAGCTTTATAACGTGTCATAAAAAACGCAAAAAAAGTTCAAAGGCATGCGTACTGCCTAGAAGTAGAGGTGCTTATTAGAAAATGTATTTCAGGTTTTCTTAAACTGAGTGACGCTGCACTTACACATTTATCTCCTGCTTTGGCTATGTATTAAGCTTCTACTATTTCTCTCTCTTTTTGCTCTTCGCATGGTTCAGAAACCTAGTATCTCCGAACACTGGGGTACATGTGCATTTGTTGCAATGCGCAGCTAAATGGCTACCGTACCTGTTTTTTTACATTGTTTCTATGCTGCCTAGCTCTATCCTTAAAACACTGCCCGGTTTGTCCAATGTACTCTCTTCCGCATTTTAAGGGTATCTCGTAAACGACGTAAGAGGTGCACTTGAGGAATTTTTTTGATCGTGATTGGTGGTGCATTGCTGAGGTTTGCAATTCTTCATAGCATTGCATAGCTTCGAGAGTTTCCAGGGAGAGGAAAACACTGGCTTGACTTGGTGCGTCTTGACCACTTTGTTAAGATTATGGGATAACTTGTGAACATGTGGTATCACATGAAAGGTTCTCTTTTCTTTTTCCTGCTTGTCGATTTTTCTTCCTGGTCGCTTTATTTTTTGCAGCAGTGTTTTACACACAGCTCTGATGACGAAAGATGGGTAGCTGGCTGTTTTAAGGCGATCTATCTGCTGTAAGAGGCTATTTTTCATATGGTGCTCACAAGACTTGTTCAATGCGGCTTGAAGACATGAGGTGGCTATTCCCCTTTTCACGAGTTTTGAATGGGCACTGTCGTACAGAATCAAGCCTTGTTTTGACCTGGGTTGATAAGCCCAGCGAATACGTTAATTTGATGCAAATGAAATATTCATATTCAAGAATTGAATGTTATTATTCGGTTTTTCAAAGGAGAACTTTAGTACCCCAACACGCGTTGTAAAAATTCTCGTAATATTTTCACTTCTTCGTCAAATCAATAGTCTGGTCGCTGCTTTAGAAAAACCAAGTAGTCGTCCACTTAGCGGTAAATGTGAGTAACTGGGGAGTCAAGTAAAGCGGCGCGAATGGCGTTTGTCAGTGCTAGATAAAAATATATCGCTAAGTATGGGTGCAATGATTCATGCGATACAAATACCGGTGCGTTGGATATAAAACTTTCTGTTGTGATTGATGGCTTCTGTCTGAAGATAAAACTCTAAGCGCGTCATGAAATTGTGAACGTTTATGCCTGCTGAGTTTTGAAATTCTAGTTGACTTGTTACATTGACTGTTTCACGTACAGCAACCAGCAAACAGTCACAGGGAAGTGAATAAAACAGATCTTCAACATCGACAGAAAACCCGCTGACGTCATTCACATTTGTCCCCTATCGTCCCCTAAGTACACTCTCAAATAGATCGGAACTTATAACTCGGTAGGGGTCATTCACTGGCAGATTCTTTAGAAGGCCTTGCAGAAACCGTAACAGAAATGTAACTGCCACGAAGTCTTTTGGGATGCAATAACACTTAACGGGTATTTCAGCTTGTGTGTTTTGCACGTCTAAGCACCTCTACTTGTAGGCAGTACGCATATCGTCCAACGTTTATTTTTGGCGTTTTTTTTACTTGTTATAAAGCTGGTTGTTCCTTCAATAAAAGTTCCAGTTGGCAGTACAGCGCTCGTCCTGTTGTATTTGTTCCCGATTCTTGTCCTCGTATTCGCGCTGGTTCAAGTTATACTCAAGATAAACCAACTCGCTCAAATCAAGTCGTTGTAATCCCGAAGTGCTTCCCGGAAGTTTAAGGATAAAAAAAGTCAAACAAAATTTCAACGCACTGTGAGGGGCATTGATTGGATGAGGCCTCGCTATGCATCTTATCTCTAAACCAGCACCAAGTGACAACATAAACGAAGCCAGCCGAAAGAAGTACAAACCAACATAGAAATTTATAGGATATAAAAAATGAAAAATCCCTTTGTGTCCACATGTCCATAACCGGGGACAAGTTACATCCGCAAATAAAGACGACTCCTACTGAAGTCGATGCTGCATAAAGAATGGTCAGTGCATGGTGCTTAAACTTAGAGCTGCAGTGTTGGTTGCGCTGTCGTACTGCAGTGTTACTTACTTATGGACTTACTTTTTAAACATTGCAATATAGAGTCTTTCGTAATCTGCGCACCACTACTGTGAGACACTACACAGTGACTGGCTTTTTTTCCGGCATGGTAGCCGAATAAATATGATTCTGGAACTTTCATATCGGTTTCTGTTCTCAGATTGCAAAACTTAAATTTTGTGCGGGCTTCGGCGCAACGCTTTACTGGTCTTTCAGGGAAAATTGACTATTGCGTTTGCCCTGTGGTTGAAAGCTTTTGAAACTTTTTCACGCATTGGCACTGCGAGTGTCAAAGGCGTAAAAAGTGGATGCCTGTGAAGTGCGGGAAGCTCAGGTACCACTGTGCGCCATACAGCCAACATACAAACCACCTTTTCGGGATACAGTTTGAAACGGGGTGCCGCGTAGGGCATTACTCCGTCGGGGACACTCCCCAAGCGATACGCCCCAAACACTACCGGGCGCCGGGTAGGGGAGCGTGTGTACCCATTTTTATTTCCGGTGGGTGCCGGTGGTGGGTTTCGAACTGTCCACCTACCGTAGCCGTGGCGGACGCCCTGCCTCCTGAACAACACTTTGTAATGTGGTGAACGTTGTTCAAATCATGGATCCGCGACATCAAAGAGGTTCGACGTAATGCTAACGCATTTCTCTTGCATTTACAGTTCAATCGCCACTGAAATTTTTGAGCGTGCAGATTACTAGTGGGAAATGCGAGGACATTCTGCTTAGCGGGGTCAAGCGGCTGCAGGAAATCGAAGATCAAGTGTTTCTGGTTCGTTACAAAAATAGTTCAGTGAGAGAGAGACGAGCAATGTGAAGGCACAAACTTAGACGTGGACTTTCTACAGTAGAACCATGTTATTAGCCCACCTTGGACTGACGATTCAGTGCACTCGAAAAATAAAAAAAAGCCTTTACCCCGAGCATCTGTAATTAAAGTAAATCTAGGAAGAACACGCCAAACCGGGCTGTTAGTGACTACGACGCGTGAGAATCAGCCGATTCATCAAGATGGAATCTAGTGTGTCCGCGAACCAGTGGCGTGCCAACTACTTCTCTAGTGGCGGTGCAAAGCCACATCAATCACTCATGGTGAACCATGGCGGAACAAAGGTTATTTGAATATATTTTTGAAATTATATAAAGTCTCAAAATTAAGCAGGGACAAAAGGCAATGAGCGCCCGACAGAAGTCTATGACCTCGCATTGTAGCAGTAGTACAGCGCATGTAGAAATGGACATTTGCTACAATTTTAATAATTCTACAAATACTACCTCTTGATGTATAACTCTACTGTCAAAATTCACCGCTAGTTAAGGGAATAGTAAGGTTAAGGTGACACACAACAAAGTATACTCCACATAAAAGACTTGAAAAATTCACAAGAAACGAAAGAAGGAACCGCCAGCAGATGTTTGAAACCAATCTACAGGAAAGCTGCTTCTTTCGAGAAGTTGAAATCAGTTTTTTAGTTTATGGTAATTACACTTTAAAATGTTGCCCGTATATGACGGGTTCCGTTTAAAACCTTGCCCGCATGTAATGCTTTAGAGAACTAATTGTAAGGAATGGTAGAAAGCCAGTAATTCATCAACACACATTTTACTTTGGCGGAACATGAACTGCCCTCCCCTCCTATTTTTGCTAGATTTGATCTCGGTTTCTTTTCCAGTTCTCTCAGAGTAGCGGAATAAATTGAGCTTTGTTAGTAAAACACTTTCATAAAGCTCCTGATCACTTATTTATTTATTTATTCCTCACAGGCCCCGAAGAGCATTGGGCGAGGGGGGCATATCAATAGAAATACAGTGCGAAATAATAAACTACAGTAACGGTACAAGAGACGTGGTACAAGGCAAATACAGAAAATAAACACAAATTTGATAAAAAAGGGGCGTAAAAAACAATTAATAAAACATGGAGATTAAGAAACAAAGCAAACGCGAAAATGGCAAGAACGGATAACCAAGTACAAGTGAGACAGTAGTACAAAATAAAACATTTAAAGCAACTAAAAAAAGTAGTACAGCAGAAAACAGCAATTAGGGCAATACTAAAGCGATAAATGCTGGCAGAGGTGTTTTTGGAACTCACCAGGGTGAGAAAAAGAGATTACATTGTCAGGAAGATCATTCCAGAGCTTAATTGCTTTAGGTGATGCAGATGAATTGAATGATTGAGTTTTACCATATATGCGGTTAAAGCAGAGATGATTATGTAAGCGCCGTGAAGATCGAGGAGACGATTCCAGAGGCAAAAATGTAGGGCGGGTGTGAACATATTTATGAAATAAACATATAAGTGAAATAGAACGACGATTTGCGAGTACGTGTATATCATTAAGGTTCTTTAGGTGTAACTTGCACCTGTAATTTACTGCAAATGTCGTATTTTGTCCCCTCACTTCGAACTTTGCTTACACATTGCCCATAACGCGCTCCTTATTTTAGCCAAATATAACTGAGGAACCTTGGTTAGTTTGCTGAGGACCTCAGAGAAAACAACTACGAACGTCTAATGAGGCATAAATATAGGGAAAAAAAGAAAAAAGCACGAGGGCGTCGTCCCTCTTAACCGAGCGAACGAGCGCAGCGAAGGATGCAAGAGCGAACGCCACACTTCGCTCCGTTTGCAACGTGCCGCACGAGACGTATTGTCCGCGCCAGCCAATATATCCCGAAATATAAAACACGTATGCATGAAAGACGGCGATAGCGAAGAGAGCGCGAGGAGGAAAGCGGAGGAGGAGAGTGCAGCGGAACCATGAGGCTGAAAGAGGAAGAGGAGGTATGGCGAAAGCGTCAGACGAAAACCGTAGTGCCGTGCAAGAAGGACTTTGCTGCGACGGTGGTTACGAGGTGGCGCCAGAGTAGCGCACGTCGTCTGTTCACCAACTGAACGTCGTCTGTTGACCAACTCTCTTCAGACAGAGCGGATGTCTGTCTGCGGCGGCTCCTGTAAATCACGTTCACGCGTCAAACGCGCTGGCTCTCGCGGTCTCCCGATTAGCGAGGCAGTCGCGCCACACTTCTCTCCGTTTGCAACGTGCCTCACGAGACGTATTTATTGTCCACGCCAGCCAATATATCCCGAAATATAATACACGTATGCAGCTGCGCTCCAATTTCACATTAAAGAGTATTGTAATCGTAGGTGATCTTTTTTTTTCGTTTTTGTTTGCAAAAGCTGTATCTGAGCAACACGCATTCAACATTACACACAAACTTGATGAAGCGTTCACCTTATGCTCGCAAAGTTTCACTTCGGTTATAATTGTAACTATGCCAGGGCAGAAGTATAAGTTTTACAACGCTCGTAAAACACACTAATATTGCTCTGAACCACTTCAATGCGTAATCTATTGTAAAAAGGCGCATTTTACCCACCTATTTGGAACATATAGCCTACACATTACCCATAGCGTGCCCCTAATTTTTCCCAAATATGAAGAAGGTGCCCTGTTTAGTTCACCGAAGATACCAGAGAAACAAACTGTGAGCCTCGTATGACAAACTGAAATAGAAGGAAAAGGAGGGTTCAGTAATTATTTACAATGTTACATTTGCAGCAAGTACGTGAACGTTTCGCAATGCATTAGACTAAAATTCGCCCTATTTTCAAATAATTTCAACTTAGTACATCGTGTAGCTGTTATAGTAGTCTTGAAAACATTTTGAATAGCCGCAATACGACACCTTGGAACGTTTGATTAAGTAACTTTCAGCAAAGACTGCAACGAACCCACACAGATCAAACATATATTGCTCGTCACTCACAACACGATTCCTACTTGAACGAAATATTAACACCGTGGCCTGCATAGTTTACCAAGGAAACCAGGAAAAACAACTTAATGCCTTATATAAACCGTGACAGTTGTGTGACGCATGCTGATAGAAAAAACTAAATGCAGTGTTTTATTGGTATTGTAATAGCCGCGTTTACATGAATGCGACAGTGGCGCATCGCATCGTCTTTCTAACGCATTGCATCCATGTAAACTCCTGTAATGCGGTAGGAATACGAATCGTATTAATATGCGCCAGGAGATGGTAGATTGAAACAGGAAAGACGACTCAAGCGGTGCATGTAAACGCTCGCGTATCGCATTGAGGGAGAGAGAAAAAGTGGCTGCCAGCGTGTGGCTCTAACTCATTAAATGACGAAATGCGCTCTGAGGAAACGGGTTCCGTCTTGTTTCGGGCGAAGCGGGATGCGCCGAATGTACACGCTATCGCATATTAATTACCATGATGCACTAAGCTATTGCGATACGCTATTATCGCATTCATGTCGTTTTCTTTTAGGGCCGAAGCTCCTTACGCCGTGGGTCAGTCTGTCCTCCGTCGTAGCCACCTCGTCTAGTTCGTGAAGTGATCACTAGATGGCGTTGGTGGCGCTCGCTCCATAGAGATACATGGTAAAGGCTAGTGTGACGGGATATCAGTAGATGGTGCTAGCGCAGCATAGTTGACGCATTAAAATACGAGATGGCGCTGCGGCGCTCGCTCCATTCAGATGTATGGGAGCGCATAGTGTGATGAGCGATCACTGGATCATTGGATGGAGGCGATCGTTCGAGATATTTCGATGCAGTGCGATGGGAGACCGCTAAGGGTGAGAGCTATAAAATGCGCTCGCTCTTGGCGCGCTTCCTCTTTCGCTCGGAGTCGCTGCGGCATATGGAAGACAAGGCGGCGGAGCGGAGGGCACGGAAAGCGGCTGCAGCGCGCGCTCGCTGACAGAACACGGAGGTGAGAGCCCGCGAAGCCGAAGCTGCACGGAGGCGCCGAGAAACGGATCCCGACGTTCGAACCCACGAAGCAGAAGGTGCACGGCGACGCCGAGAAGCGGATCCAGAAACTGAGAGCCCGAGAAGCGGCGAGGAAACGCGCGTACAGGCGGGCGGATCCCGAGGCTGCGCGAGCGCGGGAAGCTGCTTCCAAGCACCTCAAGCGAGCTCTGCCCGAAGGCGCAGACGCGCGTTTCAAGCGCGACTTTCTAGACAACAGTTTCGGCCACAGCTGCAATGTCTGCGACAGATTGTGGTTTGCCAACAACCTCGTCACGGTATCGGCCATCAGGAACGAGCCGGCTCGGGGCAATGCCATCGCCGTTCTCCAGCGCGAGTTCCCCGCCGGCAGCGGTGAGTACAAGATATGCTCTACCTGTAAAGATTCGTTTGTGGCGGGGAAAGTGCCTCCCATGAGCGTCACATATGGCTACCAATACCCGCCCAAAGCGGACCACTTGCCCCCGCTGAACGCGGTCGAAGAACGTCTCATCGCTCCTTGTTTGCCGTTCATGAGCATAAGGCGTAAATTTCACCGATGCACCGTGCTGGACCATAAAGCCGTCATTTGGAAGGGACAACGGAAGCAAACCTCATCTAAGAAAATCAATAAAAGTTCTTATATAACCTCACACACTGGTTCTCACGTCTTTCATGATGATGTAATGGGCGAATTTTCACGGAAGAGTCATGAACCTCCGGAGCTTCGCCCACTCATCATCATTCACCCCGTGGATATGCTGCTTTTTTAACGTATGATTCACAAAACAATGAAGTCGCAGTTTCGCCCGAAAGGCGAAGCATCGATTGCGATAGCAAATTAGCAGACAGCTAGACAAAGTAAGGACAATAGTTCTATTGGCCGTATAAACGTTTTAAAATTCGCTTACTAACTAAATTAACAAGCATTGTGCCACGCGCGCACAAGCAACCCTGAACACATCTCACTCGATGACCCCCGAAACTCGCTTTAAGAACGCTAGACTGAGGAAGCACGGCAGCGAGTGAATTGACCTTTGTGCTGCTTCTCGAACAAAGCGAGTTCTCGGCGCACCTAGCATCTGTACTCATCGCAGATCGCTTTCAAGATAGGGCCCGCGCGGCTGCGCCGTACGCAGCAGCCGCCGGAGATTAACGTCCTCCCTCCCTCCCCTCCCCAGGGTGCCTTGGGCGCGACGGAAGACGGCGCGCTTCCTTCCCGCTTTCCTGCCTTGCGCGCGGGAGATTGAGCCGCCATCGTCGGCTCACGTTCGCACGTTTTCACTCGCACATACAGCATACGGCGTGCGGCGGCGCTGTTATCGTCCTTGGACTTAATGGTAACATCACGGTGACGGCCCCGACGATGGCAGAAATGATCCTGGGTAGTCCATATAATTGCTATCGCAAGAAAACGCGACAGAAAAACGCAGAAAAACCACACAGAGAAAGCGACAGCTGCCAAAATGATTGGTCACCAACTCGCCTAACTCTCGACATTCCTGAAGGTCGTTTGCACCAAAATATCTAGGATAAGTGGTGATTACAAAATAAAATTCGACCGCCTCTGGATATTATATATATATATATATATATATATATATATATATAGATTTCCCCTGACTGGGGACACTAACTGGCACTTGGCATCCTTTATATGGATTCAATAGTTACGGTATTTGATAATCCAACAATTTCATGCAGTAGGCACGCCATCGTTGGGCGCGGCTGATCATAATAATTTGTCCAGACCCCTTCCCTCGCCCTTAGGTTAGATATACCAAGGTAATTTTGTGTTTTGGATTATGATTAGGCGGTTCCAAAAAACTGGGTATGACGCAAGAATTGCGATGTGACATTTGTTATGGCGGTAACTGCCCCCAGTGCCAGCCTTTTCCGCAATTACAGCTTGTTGGACACACCCCGTTAGTCATCTGCTGCGTCTCTTCGCGGCGAGGCACGAAAGACAATCCTCGCTGATCAGACGGGGGATACATAATAAAGAAAAGCATTGCTTACGTGGCTAATGCACTCAGAAAATAAATTTGGCCTCAAGTGTTGTTGGATTGTCCAGCGTGAAGCCAAAAGCTCCGCTTTCAAAAGAGGGAAGGCCAATGGCACACTTCGCCCCTTCACTTTCTGACAGCGGGAGGGCGGAACGGCGACTACTTTTCCAACAAATGTTTCATTTCGCGCACAAAAAATCTTAACCGAGAGAAGGATAAAAAATCTCGTTATCGAGTCGCAAAATGTTGCAAACATTAAGATTGCGTGGTATGGAGAACGCAGTTTTCCACATGTTAACCCAATTACTACACATCTATACCACCTCTATCATGGAATTAAGGCAATTTGAATTTCGTCACTGTTAGCACGCTGCATGAAAAAACAGCGAATGTTCTTTTTATCACCTGCTAAGTCGACTGCGATAGCATACCACCCTAAACAACGGGCTCGTCGAACAATTAGCCGACTATACCTTGACGAAACGTCGATAAGCTGGGTGCGACAACACCGTCATTTGGGCTTAATTAAGCCCAATATTGCCGCTAAATTCGTACCACACAAATCGCAATCCATCCTTAAGTATGTGGCCGCCTTGACTGCTAGAGGTGCTGGCTGTAACCAAACAACGGCTCTGCAGGTGCACCAATCATCTGTACTCTCAGCCATGATGTATGCGTTACCATTCCTGAACGTCCCACCTAGTTTGATGGCCCAACTGGAACGTGATCATCACGTTGCCCTTCGACTAATGCTGGGATTACCTCGTGAGGAGCAATCAGTCCCATTACTCACTGAAGGACATGATTTACCTCTAAGGCTACAAGCAGACTAGAGAGCTCTATATCATATTGAGCGTCTGCACCGCGCATCGAATGGTCAAATGCTCCTTGATCGTCTGATTAACCGCCCGTTTTCTCGAATTGGAAAAATGGCGGCATTATTTATGAACATTACTGACATTTCTGAACATGATGCTGCAGTTACGCCTTCGCCTCCGCAAGATATCCCCAAACACGCAATGCCCATTTACCTTACAATCCTTGACATACACAAAAAGTCTGATATGCCTGTTTCGGCCGTATTCCAATTGGCTCAGTCGCACATGTTCGAGAGATTTATAGAGTACCTTCAAGTATTTACAGATGCATCTGTACACAGCGATGGTCAAGGCGCCTCTGCAGCTTTTTTCTGCCCTTTATTTCAATTACGACGTATATTTCATATACCCCATCCAGCCTCGTCAACAACTGCGGAGCTAGCAGCAATTAATGTTGCACTGAAATACGTAAACGAGGAGTTAACCACACCGAAGATTGCCATATTTATGGACTCCCGCGCTGCCCTTAGCAGATTACAACCCAGTCAGGTTGATTGCCCAATTGTGCGCAGCATTACTGACTCTGCTAACAAAATTTTATCACGTGGGGTATCTCTAGTTGCTCTATGGATACCTTCTCATGTAGGGATCGCCGGAAATGAAGAGGCTGATCGACTGGCTTCAACTTGCACTCATAACGACTGTGCTTGCCCTGAAATTTTGTGCAAGCTTGATGACGCTCGTCTGCTGATTCGTCGCCACCTACTCAAGCAGCATACAGACCAGCGGGTCGCAAATGGAACGTTCCCTCCGCGTGTTCGCGGTCGAGGCTTGCCCCGTCGCGCTAGAGCGCAACTACTCAAGCTAAGGATTGGCTTTGTTAACGTGCACGAACGTTTATACAAACAAGGACGTGTGACCAGTCCATCGTGTACGTCTTGCGGTGGCTGCTAGACACTTCAGCACCTGATATTGGAATGTCCCGATTTCAACGCGCAACGCATATTGCCAGTGAGGGACTATCATCTCCTTGGCCTGCGGTGTATGACTCTACACGAGTGTTTATACCCCAGTGCTTGTGCGTCTCGACGTGATCAAGCTCATCGCGTTCTCCTTAATTTTCTAGAAGCAACGAACTTAGGGGCACGTGTGTAACCCAGCAACTATTTATTTTATTTTACATTCTTTAGTAGCATGACCTGCAGGTACGGGCCCTACTGTATGCTGTACTTTATTCTTTGAGATTTGTCATCTCGCTCTTTCTTTCCTCCTTCCTCCCCTCCTTCCTATCTTTCCTTTCTATGTTTGTCTCCTCCTTTCTGAAGAGTAGGCAGGTGTTGTGCCCCTTCTGGTGGCAGTTACCAGCCTTGCTCCTCGCTTTCTCTTTCCTATATATATGTTTACCAATCAAATAATAATAATAATAATCCTTTTTTAAAAGAGAAAGCAGAAATTGGGGGTATTAAAACTAATTTTTATGGTGTAGTTTTACAAAAAAGTTGGCACTCTAAGTATTTTACGTGCTTGTTGGAAAGCGTCTCAAAATACGGCTTCTTTGGATAGGGCTGCAATATTTAGAAGCATATCCTTTGTTTCTCCTGAATAGCATTTCGTGCAGCTGCCGATCTCATTCAATGAGCAAGTAATTGTGCGAAAATTGCAGCTGGTGAACTTAAAAACGTTTTCTTTCTGCACATGAAGACGCATGAAGTCGAAACCTTCAGAGACGGAAGAAAAAAAATGAAAATGTTTCATGCGGCTGCAAGGAATTCATACCACACACATGTGGAAGAATGTAATAGCTGACGGAGGAAATTCCTTGTACGTAGCGCGGTGCGCAAGCACAGAATGGAAAAAGCTGTGAATCTGCAGTTTGCCAAAATTGCTTGCCCGACTGATCATTACTGGTTGTGGATAACGCAAATAAACTCTTTCAGAAATCGTAAACCATAAGCTAGACAGGAAGGAAAACCGAGGGGCTCGATTTTGTCAAACATAACCACATAAAGCCAACAGACAATGAAGCCCAAAAAAAGCATCGGGGAAATTAAGTGAGGTTGAAATTAGAATGTAGAATACTTTCTTTGGCTTCATTGTCTTTTGGCTTTATGTGGTCATGTTTAACTAAAACGAGCCCCTCGGTTTCCCTCGTTCTCTCGTTTATTCATTGAAACGGTCTCGAATTTCGCAGCCTTGGTGTCATTATGTGTCATGCGAGGGTTTATTAGCCACATGCCTGCTCTCCCAAGATCACGTGTTACGTGAAGCCATCCGGCTAAAAAGATATTACACATCCGCCCACCATGGTTCCGAGTGGCGCTGGCTAACACACCTGGTGCTAGATCTAGCAAACATAAATACCCAAGTTAGTGGACGAATTTTTGGCCGTCGCCGTAGCACAATTTGTAGCGCAACGCACGCGTAAAGGCCGTTTCACATGGTGCGATTTTGCACTGCGATTATCGCACCGGAAGTGCGATTTCCGTCGCATGCGACGAAAATCGCAGTCGCAGGGCCGATTCTGCGATTTTCGGCTGCGACCAACCGGTTGGTCGCAGCGTCGCAACGTCGCAGCAATCGCTGCGATTTTCCCGTCGAAATTGCGCCGAGAGGTATTTCGCGGTCTGTTTTGGAAAATGGCGGCGGTCGCTCAACGCAACGTTTATAGATACTTTTTTGTCTATAAATATTAGATCAACGAGCCTCGAACAGTGCAACTAATTGAGTGGAGCCTTGGATTGCGCAATCGGTACGTACCATCAGCACCGATGCAGATAAAAACTCGTAGGTCAGATTCGGTTCTGTGATTTCTACGAGTTTGTTGACACGCTACGTTGCTAATCTGGCGACGCTGTTTTTTAGGTTGGCTTCGGGTGCTGATAGTACGTACTTTTGCGTGATTTTCCGCTATTCACACGCGCTGCGAGTTGGTAAATACTACGAGGTGTCCCTCACGGGAAGGCATGGCCTTCGGATGTCGTCCCAATTTTCTGGTTCTGGAGACAACTCGCGATATACGAAAACGCCACAGTTTTATCGCGGTATGCTTTTACGGACGGAACAATTTAAAGAATATGCAACTACGGACAAATGCTGTGGTCAATAGGTCACGCTATACGCGCGACCATTTAGTTGCAGTCAGTTGGTTAGGGCTTTCATGCGCATTTTCCCCAATGAATTATCTCATTTCAAGGTTCTGTTACTTCCGCTGCGAGACGCAAAGCGAACGTGCAAACTGGATATCGTAATGAATGTTCTACAATAGCATATTTCGCGCTTTGACTGGGAATAAGCAGTATTGCCAATTTATTTTCGAAGCAATATTTAAACAGTTCTTTTCTCATTTTTCTGATGCATCATTTTTCTCCTGAATAAAAAAACCAATAAACCTTCAGTGTGTTGCAGACTTTGTATCCGTACTGCATCTGTGTTAACCCTCACATTAAAAGGTAATTGCACATTTCGCTTACTTCAGTGCATCGAATTACTTTTGTTTATGCTGGTTGTAACATATCGCAGTACTCTAAGAAACTACTTAGCCATAAACATCCTTGCCTTTTCTTGCTTCTCTGTCTCTACTTCCTGTAAAACACATGCAATAATGCGAAAAGCAGGCAGACATCTGGTTTTTCTAAGTAGTAGATAACACATTAAAGAAAAGCAGATCAAAATTGTGCAGTGAAGTCAGCCGGTTGCATTCCTTCCTGTGAATGATAGGATCTTTTCAAGTGTGGGTGGGTCTTGCATGTCCACAGCTCATAAAGTGTGCAGACTCATCACGAGGCGTAGGTATAGCCCATCAAGATGGAGGCAATGCTGCTAATGAGTCTGCACTTACATGTATTACTGCATAAACTCGTATAACCATATCCCATCATTACTCAATCGAGCTTGCTCAGTCATATTCACCAAAATTCTACTTATACGAGCTTGCTCTGACTAATATTCACCAAAATTGTACTTGGCCAAGCTTGATCTGACTAATATTCATAAAGATTCTACTCGGGCAAGCTTGCACCGAGTCATATTCACCCAATATCTACTTAGCCAAGCTTGCTCCGACATATTCATCAAAATTCTACTCAGGTGAGCTTGCACTGAGTCATATTCACCAAAAATCTACTTGCCGAGCTTGCTTTGACTCATATTCACTAAAATTATACTTGGATCAGCTTTCCCTGACTACCAAATGACAATATTCACTAAAAGTTTACTCAACTGAGCTTGCTCTTACTCGTATTCACCAAAATTCTACTCAGTCAGGCTCAAACGAACTCAGACTCACGGTTAGTTCGAAGTCTTAGTGAGCCAACGTTTGAGTGAGTTCACCGTGCTATGCATACATTACATTATGTGACCTGTGCGGTGAATAAGCAAACATTGTCTATGAGTACGTGTTGCATCGGGTGAAATAAGGACAACTGTAAACACTGCAGTTAGTTTTCTAGAGTTCAACTGACCGTTGCGTGAAAGCTTCGCCTATGTCGATTCAAGTAAGTGCATTGGATCTGCATCATATCTTTTGCCAATCCTGCTGGCTGTCCTAGTCATTACTGGGCGGCCACATTTTGTACATTTCAACACAAAGTTTAATAAATGACTGTAGTGCAATATATTAAAAAAAACGATGCTTGCATCACTGCACGTATAACAATCAGAACATGACACAAACACATGCACATAAGATGGACACAAATGATAAATACATAAACAGATGGAATCAGATAGCCACCACCTATTGAAAAAAAAAGAAAAAGCACAGGACTACGTATAACCATTCCCCTTGCCAGGTACATGGGCTATAGGAGAAACACACGTGCAACCTAGCAGTTACCTCGAGGTAGCAGCTATGGACGCTTTTGCATTCGCAGCTGGCCACTCAACCACTCAAGTGTGTTCAGTGTGCACTTGTACTTAGGCACACTTTTTATTGTCTGTATCTCAAAAATTTAATGTGGCTCTTCAAAATTTTGAGGATGTTTGGATTCTGAGGCTTGCAAAGGTAAATATTTTTATTCCATTTACGTTCAAGGTGAAGGCTCATACAAAAGATTAGAGATATTGTCAGTGCTCCTCACTTTCTCTCAGAACATAAGTGGTCTGTTATTGAGATTCTAGCAGCTTTTCAGCAGCAAGAAAGGGAATCAGCTTCCCCTGTTTTCAGCATTGGGTTAATGCAGGCAATTCAGGGAGGCATAAAGTTTTGCCAATACAATCGGTTCGGGAATACCAGATTAGACTGTACCTTGACACTTTCCTTGCACTTTCTTATTTTGGTCAAATAACCCAGTTTGAAATGGCTCCAGTTAGCATGCTCTAACATTGGTCTAATATAGGTTAAGTACATGACTAGCTTAACAGACTGGGATGCTGGCTTTCATTTCCAGGAAAGGAATCATAGCACCTGCTCCAGTTGCATATGTTTTTGGTTATCAGGTGTATTCAGCCTCACTTTAAGGATAACGTGCTGAAGCAGGTAGAAGCACACGCATGCCATTAGCGGATAGTTTCGATAGCTTCTTACCTTACACTTGCCACCAAGAATACAAAATTTTAGCGTTCGATTTTGTTATTAAACAAACAAACGTACTCCTAACAAGGTATTTTAATGTTAGCCGTGTGGCTACGCGGCTGCGCTACGTACTGCAGCATATTTTAAGCTTCTTGATACAGATTCACAGCACACTAACAGCGCAAGAAACAGGACGAGAAAATAGACGACGCCCATGTCTGCCAGAATGATGCGATACTACGTACACTAGTGACTGCAGCTCCTAAAAAAATAAAAAAAATGAAAAAAAATGTGGTGTCGGCTTTTACGCCTTTCGAAATATTCAGAGAGCACTTGTATGAATAATTACAGCACAGGCGCCGAGACGGACGAGCTAGGCTGGCGCTAAGATAAACGTTCACAACACAAATTCTATTGCACGTTCAGTAATTACACACAGATCATTTGCGGCTTTGTTCAGGGGCAGACGTGAGCGTTTGGGTTGGTGCTTGCTGCTAAGTTTGGTGCAAGAATATTGCTAGGAGCAGGAACCGCTAATGCGCAATCACGAGCACACATCCACACACACACATCCGTTTTTCAGAAGCTGACGTTAATCACGGGTAGCGCGAGGGTCTCTGCGTTGACATGACGACTCCGCTGCAGCCGAATTCCGAATACTGCATATGCGATGACAACAGCGATAGGGGCTTGTTGATAGGTCCTCTTGTAATTTGTTTAACCGCAGGTAGAACGACACAGGCATAAAACACACACGAGACAGCACACAACGCTGAACGACCACCAGCGAACAGCTGTTTACGTCCGCCATTTCTCCTCGTATTGAACTTCACAAACCGCTGTTGCGCACTCCAAAACAAACTAAACTTTGAAGCGTTTTTAAATTACAAAACGCACGTATTATTTGGTCCTAATAAAGAGAGGTCAATTATATTATAACGCGCACGTCTTTTTCATTACATTAAACGAATTTATGCGGCGTGTGCGACAAAATCTGGCAGCAAGCAACTCTGGGCGTCGCATAATCGCATTGTTGACATCGCACCATGTGAAATGGCCGTTGCGAATTTCGCATCTGCGAAAATCGCAGCTGCGAAAATCGCAGTGCAAAATCGCACCATGTGAAACAGCCTTAATGCGGAGGCTGCGGGTTCGGTTCCCGCCGGCGACAAGTTACCTGTTCGTCCAGTTTCATTTCCATTTTCCGCATTATTTTGTAAATTTCATTTTCAACCACACATAATTTCCCCGATGCTTTCTTTGGCTTCATTGCCTGTTGACTTTATGTGGTCATGTTAAACCTGAAGCTGTGGTGCTTGCACTTTCATATGACTTCCTCACACCCTCCCTTTCAAACCACGTTGCAAATAATAAATTAGTCAACATCTAATAGCCTCGTAATAGCTTCCAAATAACCCCGTATTACGATAACGCTCGGACTGCATGTGCATTTGTGCAATCAAGCCGAGCAACCGCGAAGTTCGTTGCTTTATAAACAAAATATGAATGAGTACGCCGTTGATCATGATAATTACCTACGCAGTAGAACAGTGAATGGAATCAAAATTCCTACTCTATCTTTAATACTTTTATTATTAATAGCATATAGCAACACTTTTAGCAGGAATGTCGTAAATAGATAGTTCTCAAATTTCGTTGCAGAAGCTGGAAATCTTTTTATTTCAAGAAAAAAAAAATAGGTGCCAACCTTACTTTTTATGCAATCTTTTCTCATTTGCAATCCAGTTTCAAGCAAAGGCATGAAATTGATGAACACACTATTTTGTAAAATGTGTAGTATTTAACGATCAATGGAGCAAATGAAAAAAATTGAAGTTGGACCCTGAATCGACGGCGCCTTAAAAAACATCCAAATAAGCCTCTCATTTTTTTTGCGTATTGTCGGCTGAATACTAATTAAATTCAGTTGGCCTTAATTTGATGTGAGAGGTGGTTTAGAAGTGTAATAAAAGGGTTAAAGTGTACAAAACTGTGTTCTCTATGCCACGTGCTTTTAATGTTTGTAACGTTTTGCGACTCGATGACGAGATCGTTGATCTTTGTCTCTGTTAGGATTTATTGTGTGGGAAAACAAAAGTGTATTGAAAAGTAGTGACAGTTCCGCGGTGTGGAAGCATATTTATGCCTAATACAGAAAAATTAAGTGAAAATGAAAAATATTCGTTACCCGTTTTGCAAGTTTCCTCATATGGACATACCCAGCTGGCAGATCCACTGCAGTGGCGTCATCGCGCTTTCCGTTAAGGCTGGTGTTCATGTGCACTGGGAACATTTGAGATAGCAGATGTAATTTCAGATCAATGACACAAATAGGTTCCCCGGACAAGCCTAAAAAAACTTGCTCTACGCGCTCTCGCGGGCTTGCTACCTCAACGTACCGTAGAATGCGTACGAATTCAGGAGCCCTGAAAACTCAAGCTTAATGCATTTCACGCCTCAAATTATGCACAAAATACACAATCTGAGTCACTCTTCTTTAATACAACAAAAATAATGAGTTCAAAATTTAATGTGACGGTGATATTTATTTTATTATTAGAACGAGACGCATCGTTTGCATCACCACAGATGGGGCTTAAAATATGCTCAATTTTCTCACTTAAAATAAAATCAGTGCGATATTGTTTTACAATACTTGATTTGCCAGTCATGGGCGGGTATTCCATAAAATTTTAGTAAGAATGGGCCATGATTATTTTTTTAAACTTCTCTCAAATGTTCCAATTTTCGCTATATTGGCAATTTTTTGCATTGCAAGTATTGGTGCACGTTCGCGGCGTCCGTACGCTTGCGGGTAGCCCGCGTTCACGCAGTGAACACCACTGTAATTTTTTAACAGTCTTTCCCTGATGTCGATTACAGTCGCAGCACATTCTGCGCGATCGATGCAACGGACAGAGCGCCCACTCATCAAGGACAGATACATAGCATACCCGCCGTGGTTGCTTAGTGGCTATGGTGTTCGTCTGCTAAGCACGAGGTCTAGGGATCTAATCCTGGCCACGGCGGCCGCATTTCGATGTGGGTGAAATGCAATAACGCCCGTATACTTAGATTTAGGGTCACGTTAAAGAACCCCAGGTGTCCAAATTATTCCGGAGTCCTCCGCTACGGTATCAGATCGTCGTTTTGGCACGTAAAAATCCCCTAATTTAATTTTAGATACATCGAGTGCAAACTTTGGTCACGCGCTCACGCAGGTGGACAGGAGTGCAGCATATGTATGCGCTAGGTGGGGGGTCTACTAGAATAGTAGACCCTCCACCTAGCGCAAACGCGTTATTGAACTAATTCAATGTCTCAAAGTAAAGTGCATCACACAATTTGTAAAGTAGGGCTTACACACAACCTGCAGACACGATAGTATCGGATTGTAATTTGAAAATACGAGAAAACATAATTCTGTTACGCGGGAACTGAAAATTACACTATCTCTGGAGGCGAAAATTTTTCTTTGTCGACGCGACGCTCTGCACGCACGGACGCAAAAAAATACGCCGGGCTGGCCACATGCAGCTTCGCTGTTATTACCCGAAAATATGTATATCCATTGCCCCGAGCCGCTGATGCGCTAGATTCATTACAAGGCGGGTAGCATTACTCCAGCCTCGATCTACACTCCGGATACTGGCAGATAGCCATGCATGAAGCTGACAAGGAAATAACCGCCTTCGCCCCACCCGATGGATTTTGCAAATTTGACGAAATGCCTTTCGGCCTAGGCAACGGTCCTGCAACAATTGAGCGAATGATTCACACTGTTCTACTGGGCCTAAAGTGGAAAACTTGTATGCTACCTCGACGACATAGTGATATTTTCATAGACCTTCCATCAGCACTTGCAGCGCTTCGACGAAGTCCTGATACGTCTTTCAGCTGCTGGCCTTCTGCTGAATACAAAAAAAGAAACCAGAAAAAACTTCACCTAAAAAAAACCATTGAAATACTTGGACACCTTATCAGCAACGAGGGCATTCGGTCTGACCTCGATAAGATTACCGCTGTTGTCCGCTTCCCCAAACCTCAACGAGCCCAAAGACTTGCGTAGTTTTCTTGGTGAAGCTTCGTATTTCCGGTGCTTCATACGTGACTTTACCAGCATAGCGGTGCCACTCCATCAACACCTTCCTTCTGGTGCTCCCTACGTATGGCTAGACGAATGCCAAACTGCTTTTGACGCCCTCAAGTGTGCACTCACTTCCGAACCTGTGCTTTGTCATTTCGACCTACACCGCACCCACTCTTCTACTACTGACGCCAGTGGCCACAGTATCGGCGGTGTTCTTCTGCGACATCAGAAACATTCTGAAGAACGTGTGGTCACATACGCAAGTCGCACGCTGACAGCTGCAGAGAAAAATGATACGCTTACCAAACAAGAGTGTATCGCCATTGTCTGGTCCATCCAAAAATTTCGGCCTTACCTGCACAACCGCCACATTACGGTCGTTACTAATCACCACGCCTCAGCTGGTTGGCGGCGCTTAAGAATTATTGGGACGTCTTGGTAGTTGGATATTCCGTTTACAAGAATACGCCTTCGACGTCACCTACAAGTCTGAAAAAGAAGCAGCAGGATGCCAATGCTCTCTCTCGCTGTCCCCTACCACCGTCTTCAAACGCTGCTTGCTTGCCACCTTCCATGAGCAAATGTCAGGACGCGTGTTCTGTAGTTCCTTCGCTCGCAGCTCTCGATCGGTTCCCATCTAACCATCCTAATATGTTTGCATTTGCCAACGTAGTGACTTCTACTGCTACTCCCGTATGGAACGTCTCCGCGGATCCTCTCGTACATCTTTTGCTTGGCTCCATCGGCTTGAAGAAGAACTTCAAGATCAAAAATTAGATGCTGAACCAGTACGTGGTTTATCCCGAAGGACACCGCTGTGATCCTGTTGTTCCCCGATCCCTTCGGCCCCAGATACTGGCGACCTTTCACAACGATCCCATGGCCGGTCACTTTGGTTACCATAAAACCTATGAACGTATCCGCAGTCGCTTCTCCTGGCCAGGACTTGCAACTAGCGTAGCGAAATAGGGCTTCCTGCTCGCGCTGCCAATACCGCAAACGGATGACCTCACCTCCAGCTGGACTGCTCCAACCTGTACCGTGTCCTGAAGCTCCTTTCGCAGTCGTTGTTATCGGCCTGTATGGAACCGCTTCCCATATCAGCTAGCGGTAACCGATGGATAGTCGCAGCTGTCTACTATTCGACACCGTACGCTGAAACAGCCGCACTACCTTCAGGATCCGCAGCGGAGGTTGCGGACGTTTTCCTAAGCCATATTTTTACGTCACGGAGCCCCACGTATCCTCTTGAGTGATCATGGCAAGACCTTTCTGTCGACGCTCATCGACGATGTCCATCGTGCGTCCAGCACCATTCATTTCCATTCCACATTTCCACATTTCCAGCACCATTCACCACTCTTTGGAAACCCTAAGAAAAAGAAAACAGCTATGGCAAACTACGAAACACGAGAAAACGGGAAAGAAAGTGTCACTCGTAAATGATAAACTTCGCATTGGAAAAACGCTTTACGTATGGGATGATGCATCTTCCACACGTGTTCCACTTCTAGCTGCTGACAGCCAGGCTTCCGAATCATAGCGATTACAGATATCTCAAAAATTTTTGCGTATCCTTTCCTTGAATGCCAGGAGCATTGTCAACAAAATAGATAAACTATAAACTTTGTTACTTACTTACGACCCTCACTTGATGGTTTTGACTGAGACCTGGTTAAATGAAAACATTTGTGATAGTGAAATTATTCCGCCTGGTTTTAGCATATATCGACGCGATCGTGGTTCACGTGGTGGGTAAAGAAGTCTGGTATAGATGTTCATTTCATGCAACAAATCGAAGATCATGATAGCTTGTTTCTAAACATCACAACAAATGAGTTGTCAATTGTACTCTGTGCGGTTTACAGGGCACCTGATGCTGATGTGTCTTTTCTTCCTAGACTGTGTGATCAATTGCTTAAGTTTTGCAAACGAAATATCATAATAACAGGAGACTTAAATTTGCCATCTATAAACTGGAAACATTTGGCGTACGGTGAATGCGCTAATATGGATGCTATTCTTGATATAACGCTTGCTTTGAATGTTGAACAAATTGTATGTGATTTTACTAGAGAGCAAGCACTTCTCGACCTTTTTTTTTGTCAGTGAATCTTTTTCTAAAGGTACTATTGCTGTTGAGCCGGGTATTTCAGACCATAACTTGTTGTTTTTCACCTGGTCGTGTCTCAGGGACGCAACATGCAGTCGGCCTGGTGCGACATATCATAGAGATTTTGAACGAAGTGATGATATCTCAATTATTGATTATTTAGAGAAAACATTGGTTATTGGTACTCATTCTGGGAATGTTCATGACCTATGGTGTCATCTTAAACAAGTTGTGTCATTCTGTACTAAAAACTTTGTACCTATGAGAAGGACTACTAAAAATCGCAAAAATCCGTGGGTTAGTCGTGAAATCATCCACATTAAACGTAAACTAAAACGATTAAGAAAGAAACAAAATATGTGTAAGAAGACCCTCATGGAACTGAGGAACAAATTGGCAATTAAGGTGCAACAAGCAAAGCATAATTACTTCACCTTTTCGCTTCCGGAATTTCTTAGAACTGATCCATCAAAATTTTGGCGTTACCTCGGAAAGACAAATGAGTCTGTTCGAAAAATTTCAGTAAATAATCACCTTGTCGATAACGCAGCTGATATAGCTCACGCATTTAATGTAAGTTTTCACAGTGCTTTTTCCCCTAATGGCAGCTACAGCATACACAAGGAACTTTCGAAGACAGATATACCAGCGATAACAAGTGAGGGGGTTCTATCGATGCTACGTAAATTGAACGAGAAAAAAGCGCGGGTAAGGATGGCATCCCTACTGCGTTCTTGAAACGCTTTGCAGAGCAGATTGCAGACTATTTGGCAAATCTTTTTCAGCTTTCTTTAACCACTAGTGAGCTTCCTGATGACTCGAAGATAGCACGCGTTGTGCCGATTTTTAAAAAAGGCGACAAGCTTAACACAACAAATTATAGGCCCGTGTCGATTATATCTACTTGTTAGAAACTTATGGAACACGTCATAGCTGGATATATAAGGTCTTTCTTATCTAATAATAAAATTTTGTCGCCTTATCAACACGGATTTACCAAGGGAAGATCTACTACGACTCAGTTACTCACCACTGTGCATGACTTTATGATGACATTGGACCACTCGGGGCAAATAGATGCATTCTTTATAGATTTTAGCAAGGGGTTTGACAAGGTGCCGCATACGAAACTAATGCATAAGCTGAAATTAACCGGCCTTCCCTGCTACTTAATGTAATGGGTTGAAGCATACTTGCATAGCAGAAAACAATTTGTTGTAGTGACTGAGTGTGCGTCTGATATGCTCCCTGTTTCTTCTGGTGTGCCCCAAGGCAGTGTACTCGGACCCTTGCTTTTCTTAGTTTATGTGAATGATCTCATTGAATTTTTGTCTGATACAGTGTGTATAAAACTTTTTGCTTATGACTGTACCATATACAAGGAGATATTGCGTGAGAGTGATCATGCTGTATTGCAGGAACAATTGTTCCAGATTGAACAGTGGTGTCGAACTTGGGATATGGAAATTAACGTGCAAAAAACAGTCTTATTTACAGGTACACGTAAATTACAGCCTAGTTCTTATTCCTATACTCTTTGTAACCAAGCTATAGCAAAGGTTACGAGCTATAAGTATTTAGGCGTTACAATTACTTCTAAATTATCCTGGTCAGGTCACGTTTCAGATATATGTGCATCAGCATTTAAGAAGTTGTGTTTCCTAAGAAGGAAACTAAACAAAGCTCCAGCAAAGCTAAAGTTATTAGCATACAATACTTACATAAGGTCGAAATTAGAACATGCTTCCGTAATTTGGGATCCCGAAACTAAGCAGGATATATATAAACTTGAGATGTTGTAAAGAAAGGCAATCAGATTTATTTTTGGTAAATATAAAAGGTGTGACTCCCCTACTAAACTTATGCAAGAACACGGGATTACAACATTACAGGTGCGTCGAAAATATGCTCGGATAGTGTTCTTGCATAACATGTTGAAAGGTAAATTTGACATGTCCATACTTTCATATGTAAAAGCCTTAGACACCAGAAAGGCTCGACACAATCATGACCACGCACTGAAACCAATATTGCTAAAACCAATGCATTTAAACACAGTTTCTTTCCCCAGACAATTTCTCACTGGAATGCTATGCCTAAAACCATTTTTGAGGAGGCTGATTTTCAAACGGCACTGGAAAAATTGTTATTTTAGTTTTCTTTTTGCTGGTTACTAAGCACGTATTATATGTGTAGCGATGTAACACTGTTTGATTGTTAATGGCGTTATTCATTTGTAATCCCGATTTATACTAATTATGTTTTGATTTCCCAGTCCTGCTTAGGCCTGTCATGGCCTGCAGTATTGTGAAATAAATAAATAAATTAGACGACTTCCCGCCATCACCATAATGGTCTCACAGAGCGCTTTCATCCCACATTGTCCGACATGATATCAATGTACATCAAACCTGACCACACCAATTCGAATACCATTCTGTCATTCGTCACTTTCGCATACAACACCGCCGTGCAACGCACTACGGGGTACTCACCATTTTTTCTCGTGTACGGCAGTCAACCAATCACTCTCCTCGACGTCTCTTTCTCTGGTGTCCCGGCACCCTCGTCGATATCATTGTGTGAGCAGTTCGTCTCGCGCATTGCTCGGTGCCGCCACCACGTCTGCCTTAGCCTTAACACCGACGCCAATCAACAAGATCTAAAAGCTCGCTGTGATGCATCCCACCGTGTCGTTTCCTTCCACCCTGGAGACGAAGTATTGCCGTGTACCCCAGTTCGCGCTCCTGGATTGTGCGAAAAGTTTCAGTCCCGTTTCATCGGGCCCTACACTGTTCGGGAACAAACTTCCTGGACTATCCCGTCACTCCTGATGTCACGCCTTCTGACGGCCGCGGCCGTTACACAAATATTGTGCGTGTATCACGCTTAAAGTCTTTGATACGCCGTTCACGGCCATAACCAGCGGCCTGGGTGGCCGGTTCCGCACGCGGGGGAAATACTGTGAGAATTATATTTCCGCTTTATCTTCTTCACCTGTATATAGTCATCATCATGGCCAGCGTCATGCGCTTGAGCGCGCGGCCCCTGCCGAAAAAAGCGTCGAGGTAAAACAGCTGCACTGCAACACTAGTAAAAAATATGTGCGAAAGAAGACGGCTTTTAAGTGTAGGTTGTTCCTTATGAAACCATCTTCCTGTTCTGCTAAAGGAACATAAAGCATTTTCTGTGGTGCTTAACCATTATTACAAAGAACTTTATTAATTGTTCAAACTCGTGTGTTGTGTATGCTAATCTGATAAGCTGCTAATCTGTTTTATGAAGGTGTCTCCGGCCTGCATGTTTATGCATGTATTATTAGTATTTCTGCATATATCCATAATAACGTGATGATACCCATGCAGATGCTACTCAACATGTTTCTTGTATGATATCACTACGTATAATAAAAATTCAAATTCAAATTGAAAGAGCAATTTAGGTTATTAATGGAAATCCCAAAATAGAACTTTCCTAAGAGCTTAGGTCATAATGTACAGTTTTCCACTCGACCATCTGTTGAGAAGAGCTCCTGTATTCGTGCTAAATGAGCATGCGATCACGAGAAAGGTGATCACTCTCTTATTTCTCCGCTTACTTCGTGAAGCAGAAAATTGCATAGAAAGATAGTTGTGTCGTAATAATTCACTTGAAAGATACCTACGAGCAATCGTAACTCGATAGACTGCGCACTCGGTCACTAAATGTGGGAGAAAGGAAGGAAACTGAGCTAAGAGCACAAATTTTGCATTATTTCTTTCATTCGTTGCCACAAATTGCATGGAAAAGCAAAAACAGAAACCACTTGCCAGGTTTAGGGCGCCGTGATTCATTCTCAGAGCTTCTAGGTACTTATACAATTATCTATCTCTCTCTGCTTTTTTTTTTTGCAGTGAGACTCCTATGCCCATGCCTTCGGGCCAATAATTTTCAACGCGCATGTGTCCCGGAGTGTCAGATGAAGAAGAAGCAGAAGCCTGCGTAGCACTTATGGCTCTCAACACTTTCGCGGCGCTCTGGGTCGCAATCTACTACGTGGGAATAACAGCTCTGGGCGTCTGGTCGAGCCGCAAACTGAACGCTGCTCAGCGCTCGAGCCGCCGCACCAGCCGCTTGTCCTCCCGTGTTCAGGACGACACAGATAGTTTCTTGGCACGCTATTTTCTGTGCGACCGGCAGATGCCACTACTGCTAGGATTTACGTCCATGACTGGTGAGTGCAATCTCACCGTACTCCGCCACCATACCCTGTTCAGCGCAATGTGAGCTGCGTGTTGTATAAGCCAATCACGAATGAGAACTGCACGAAACTTGGCCATTGGTACTCTGAAATGCCTTCGGAAAGGTTTTATTCAGCCAGCTTGACGCGCAAGACAATTAACGGCAAAGGACTCCGGATAATCTTTTGCGTTTCATGTTCATGGTTGACTGACGCGACCCGTAGCCTTCGCTACATGCACTCCATGGGCTTGTACGAGTGAATGTACTTTTTACGCGCAGATGGTAGTGGTAATAATCCACAAAGAGGTAATAATCCGACACTCTGCGTACGTACTAATAATCAATTTCTTCCTATTTCCGGCGTTACACGAGCCATTTTGCTCTGCACGTATACATCCAAGATTTCGCCAGGGAGCCTTTGAATGAGGTCTCATGCGAGTATAATATACTCAGGTTAACATAAATAAGCACAAACTCAAACGTAGTGTACGTCAATATTTGTTTTAGTGGCATGGAAATATGAACCTAATGTCGTGGGGAAATTTGGTCAGCCGTAGCATCATAGCGATGCTTCGCCGTCGTGAGCGCGAACATGAGAAACCATAACCCACGACATGCAAGTATGAAAACATCTTGTTCCCTTTGCAGCGACGTGGGTTGGTGGCGGCTACCTCAATGGCACCGCCGAGGCAGTCTACCGGCTTGGTCTCATCCACTGTCAGGCTCCATTCGGATACGCCGTCAGCCTGCTTTTAGGTAACGTAATTGCGTAAGCACATGTGCCATCCACAGCGACAAGGCAGCGCTTCCAACACATAATTCACGAAATATCCTCAGCGTCCTTCCAGGATCATCGTCATCGGTCTGTATTATGTCCACTGCAGGACGAGAGCTTCTTCCAGCGAACTCTAATTACCCTTGTCTTATGTCATCCGACTCAATCCTACGCATAAAAATGTACTATTGGCGGATACCACCTACCACCCTGCCGTCCCTGACTGCTTTTCCCAACTCATATTATAGAGCTTTCTTTAACTCTTAACCTAACTCTAAATCTGTCAGCTTACTCGTTGTCACCAGCTATGACACCGACGTGGCGTTCACCCGCTTCGGATACCAACTGCTCGCCCTGGTGCTTAATGCGGAAAGTGAAGTCTACCAGTTTCTTTGCGCCAGCGCAAATATTACACCAGTACATTTTCGCAGAAAAGGTTTCGGAATGCTCATGGATGCTCGATAATAGTTTAAAAAATTACTGGCTCTCCCGTAATCGACAGTAGATGTAAGCATGGAATGGCTACTATATGGCGTGTTTTACTGCCTCTGGTGCCCCCGCCTTCAACCGTGTTTCTTCTTGCGACAATCCAACGTGCTCAGCGTCTGTCGCCACTTTTCCTTTTTGTCGCATCTAAGTGGAGTGCTGCAAATGTGTGGCCTTAGATACCCTGTATCAGCCTTTTGAAGGTCGCTATTAGTAAAGACAAATTAAACTTTAGCGTACTAGAAGTTACAGCTTGAGTGATATTGTGCAGAAACATTAGGAAGAACTCGGCAGCAATATTTTTTGTAACTTGTTTGGAGAGTAACTAGGCGTATGTAATGCGGTCCTGTACAAATCGCTGCAGGCCAGAGACCGCATTTTCTTAGTTTTGACTGGTTGCCCAGATGATCTCGTTTTTTTTTCTCGCAACTTGCCGGCATGTGCTCGTTTTGAGTGCTCAGATAATGGCTCTGACTTTGAAGGTCGGCGACAACGGGCGCTAAACGCATTTCATGCTTAGTATTACGCCGCATAGAACATTGAATGCACTTGACTAGGGCACTGAGCACTTTAGTGCGGGGCCCTATGCAGCCACAATTAAACCAACAGTGGTTAGTGAAGCCTGCGAGAGAAATGGAGGGAAGGCGGCTGCTGTGCAGAACTCTAGCCGCCACGAGATGACACCGGATATGGAAGCTCGCTGACATCACGTTAGAGCAGACAAGCGCGGTTGCTCCGGGGCACATCATTCTACAGGAACTTCATTTGACAAGTATAAAAGAGTAAGAACAAATCCATGCAAATATCTCTGTGGGATATTAGCCCACACTATGCATAGCTCTTTGCAAAAAAAATTGTTTGTTAAACAACAGCGTAGTGGATAGTGTAACTGACGTCCAATAGTGTTTCGGTTCAGTAATTACGTAAGAAAATATTGTAACTAATTTTTTATGTGAGGATGGCATTAGACGTCTATTTGGTTTTAAAAATGTAATTTCGCTAAACTCACCTTCACACTATGACAATTCACGAAACAGTCTCAAATGTCTGTACATAAAACTCGACATTTTCTGTTTTCTATGGAGAAACAAAAGCCCGAATTGTACTAACTTCTCACGCTCAGTTGTTTACATAATTTTCCTGTTCACAATTATACATGCGCACAAAATTCTTAAGTTTATCCTTTGAGCTGCGTGCCCGCGACAGTGATCCGAATCGTCATGTTCGTAAATTGCGAAAAGCGAAGCATAATCAGAAAGACGACAGCGCTTTCGTGCACGTAAGTGGCTCAAATCTTAGCCACACTGGTAGTGGGTCTAGTACTTTACACTCTTCGACAAACAAATATTGGCATAATAAACAGTCACATGTTTTTTTGTTTATTTTTCATAAGCTATGAGGACCGAGCAACATTACAGCACTTTAAGGAGTGCACAATCCTGTCGTGCCAAAGCCGACTAGCTCTTAGGGACGCTTAGCGAGTGCTTGACGTGCCAGTTTCTGGTGTTCGACCTTCATAAAGCTTCACGACGCCGTGCTACATTCCACCCCATGTTCGGGATTGGCCTACATTCCCCTGAACTTTTCTCGTAGCAGCTAACGCTAAGTAGAAACTATGCGACGGTGTATCACCTTTTTGATCCATCTTCGTTGATCACGTTTTAACATTTATCCGCCGAAGTACAAATGCCATCGTCGTTTTAACATAGACCACATGACATAGACGTAGGTATGAACGATTGCCGCCGATCACGTCACACTCCGTGTAACTGGCTTATGCCCGTTAAATACCTATGGCGAACACAACAATGAGTATGTGGTATAAATTCACGTCAGACGAACGCAGTAGGAATAACGTCGTTGCCATCATACGGTCGCCGTCATGAACGTCTTGCAGCTGTCGTCACACACACATAACCCTCGCATCGCAAACAACAATTCGATTTATACAAACGCGTTGCTCCACATGGTAATGCTTTGCGGAAGCCGAAACAATGCTGGATAGCCAGCTACTTCCAAAATTTTTCGATTTGTAGCGATTCCCACAGTGCGTGGGATCTGTGCAATTTATTTGAGGTACGTTAGACGCATCCGGCACTTTTTACGGAAGTGGACTCCGGATCAACAAAACTCGCCTAACGGAAATTCCCGATAAACGGAACAATGATATCAGGTTCGGTTGGCTGCGTATAAGGACAATGTTAACGAGCTTTGGCTAAAGATAACCCATCCTTTTGAGACCTCCGGCTAAACGGAACATAACCCAAACGGCCACCTATATCACAGGCGTATGCAACAGGAAATGTTCGTCAAATAAACAAATAACATAGCGATGCTATAAATCGTGAAGCGGAACCACTCCGTTAGGCAGCAGCAAGAAATTTAATGCAAATCAAAGATAGTCAAGTTACAACTGTGTTCACATCATTAGCATACGGTACCGTAATTAGTAATGATGTTTGATAGTGTCAGTAGCTTTCTTACTTCCCTTTCTCACCCATTTTCTTTCATGTGCCTCACGGAAAAATGGCTTTCTGATGGTGACGATAGCGTGTTTGTGTTTTCGTCTTATAACTCAAATACTGATTCCATTCAAGAGATTGTCCTAGGGATCACCTATATCGTTATGTTGTGGTAACGGTGAAGAACATAGTAGGAAAAACGCCCACAAAAGCAAGTGATCCTCAAAGAACGGCATCGGCGAGTACAGTTGGTGGTCGTCAAAATCTGGTCTTCAGGTCAAGCGCGTTAGCTTTTGTAAGTGTCGTTCACTCTTAGGGTGAACACGCGAGCGACTGGCCGCGTTGGCCGCGCTCCACGGAGCGCCACTGCAGCCAGTGCGGCCGCGCATCGAAGCAAACCTGTGCAGGCGCGGCAACTCTGCCTGCAGGCGTGGCTTCGTGTCGTCTGCTACATTGATCGCCCTCTCGGGCCATTCGAGCGTGCATTGCCGTGAAACAAACGTTGCTACAGCAAAGACAACCTTTCATTTTAGTGTCGCAACTAAGAGACTAGCTGACGCCAAGTGAACTTAACTTTATCGACGCAATTAATGTTTTTCGTTCAAAAATCAAGTACGTATGTCATCTTCTGCTTACGGTTACAAACGCTTACGGTTTGTTCTCCTCACATTTTCAGGCTTTCAGGCACTGTGGACAACAATGTCGCGATATTCACTTTTTTGGAGGAGGGGGGGGGGGGTGCACAGTCGTCCAAAAGCCGATTGTGCGCGCGGCAAACAAAAAGAGACGCTTTGTATTTGCCCAGGAACTTCAGTACTGGAATGAAGAGTGGAAAAGCGTCGTCTTCACTGAAGACTTGACGTTTAGCAGACAACTGTCGGTAAGCAAAAGCTCATGTTGTGAACAGCGGTGAACAAGTCTTCCGTGTAGAAGCAAGAATTTTTAGGCAACACTATTTTGGTCGGCATTGTGTTTTTCTTTCTATTATGCCGTTACTTCCCGACCAGACGACATTCCATCTAACTCTTGATTGTATCGAAGGATCTCTTCGTGTAGATTTAATTTTTCTATGGCATCACGGACGCGCGCACTGCTTGAACCAAAGGAGCAATATTCAATCTTTATTTTATTAAGGGGATAATGATAATAAGTCTAATTGAAATTGAAAATACATTGCTTTCAGTGCCAGAGCGATGATCATTTTCGGAACTAAGCATGAAATATGACTATATGACCAACGCTTTCATGAAATTGCGTTCCTAATTTTTACCTACACCCGTAACTCAATTCTTAACTTAGGTCAAACATCTCCCATCGTACAATGGATGCTAAAAGCCCCAAATGAAGAGACTGCATTTTGTTGAATAAACTTCAAATATTTTTCCATTGCTATTTTTAAGTATACTGAGCGTCTTCATGCATGCAAGGAAGCCCGAATAGGCCTACATTTTTTGAAATTTTTTTGTTGTATGATGCATGTTGTACATAAGAAAGTTAAGCTCTCCAAAAACATTTTTCTTTCTTAAGGTATTTGTCTGAATTCATCCAGCGGGTAGCAGTCAGTGGCCGTTCTTCTGTTAGGGTCTGGGGCGCCATCACACCGACCTGCCTGGGACCCTCAGTTAGGATTGAAAACAGATTTACCACTGACATGTACTGTGCAATCTTGGATGATGTCATGTTGCCATATTTTTTGGACGAACCCTTCCCTAATGGCAACTTTTTTTTACGGCATGACAAATCCGCTATTCACAAGTCCAGAAAAGTTAGGGCATTTCTGGAATGTCGGCAAGTGGAAGTTGTGGAGTGGCCTGCACAATCTCCGGACCACAATATTACTGCGAACGTGTGGGAAAACATGAAAGTGTCAATGGCGCACAGACAACTCCATGGACTCACTGCGGATGCTCTGTGGGCCGCTGTCGAAAAACTATGAGAACGGGTTAGAGCCAACTGCGGCCTTTGTTAGTCCCTGTACAGCTATCTGCCAGGGAGGATGCGGGCCGTCACTGATGGTACTGGAGACACCACCCTTTTATAAAACTGAATGACCCCTCAACAACGTATTTGCCGCAATGCCGCGATCCATCTCACATTTACTTCCCCATGAAAAAAAAAAACGGGCCCGGTACCTTGCCTAACTTCACTGAACGCCTGGTTCGGTCGACAGCGCGTACTTTTCACTGAAGCAAAAGAGAAGATGTCCACACGAAGGATCAGTGGCGTCAGCATATCTTGCCTAACTTCACTGAGAGCCTAGGTAGGTCGACAGCGCTTACTTTTCACGGAAGCAAAAGTGAACATATCCCCACGAAGTATCAGTGGCGTTAGCATATCTTAATTTAGTTTCAGCCAGAAAAAGTCGTGCCTATTTCCGTTCTTCAAGAAACTTCAACATCAATATATTTCACTGGACCTATTCTCATTTGTTTTATCTCTCTCCAGTGTGTCATTTTATTTTTCGCTTCAGAAAAAACAAATTACTGGCTATAAAACACGTAAATAAAGTTTCTATTTCAGTGAGCTATACGCAAGGTCAATTCTTTACAGTTGTTGATCTCTACGTTTAAAGTAAACATTCGGAACTCCGACTCTCTTTAGATTACCGGCTGATGCCGGTCACGCCGTCGAATGCCTGCCTTCAAAGCCGCAAGATAACGGGCGAGGAACTCTCCTGAACACGTTCCCTGTAAAATACACACGCAGCTCGCATACTCGCTGTGCTCAGTAGAGCGGACGGCGAAATGGCCATGCTAACGTTGCCTTGCGGAATATTCTTACAAAAATGAAGAATTTGCTAACACTGCCTACGCAAAATTAAATTTTTTTATTAGTGTCATTTCATCCCTACGAAACTGCACTTTTCTTGAGAAGTTACTTTGCGTTATGAATTTCCCTGCGCTTAGCGAGCTAAATCTACCGGTCTCTTAATTGTGACACTAAAATGAAAGGTTGTCTGCGTTGCAGCCAAGTTTGTTTCTCGGCAATGCACGCTCGACGTGCCCAAGAGCGCGAGCAATGTAGCAGACGACACAAAGCCACGCCTGCAGGCATTGCCGCACCTGCGCATGTTTGCTTCGATGCGCTGCCGCATTGGCTGCAGTGGCACTCCGCGGAGCACGGCCAAGCGCCCGCGTGTTCACCCTAAGAGTGGACGACACTGAACATGACTCGAAGATTCCAGCGTAATCACGGGTGCTTGCATACCTTCCAGAAAGTAGAACACTATTCGCGTCGCTCAAACAATCGGTTTGCACAAGGTTCGGTGCGAACATGGGCAACAAATAAAATCAACGATAACATTCGAGTAAGATCCAAATCATGCAGGCGCGTCTTGTGCTGCACGATACCTATAGTTAGTTCGCGGGTGAAACACGGTCCCCGGAAAAAAATACATATAAGTGCCACGTGCCCATACGCCTCTGAAAAAGTATCGTCCCGATGCTGCGAATAACGGAAAAAGGGGGAAACAAAAGCACAGGTAGTGTGGAAAAATTGCAATAGAAAAAAAATTAAAATCCAAATTTTCTTAGCGCACGTGGAATGGCTTGAAACGCACCACGTGGGGTGACTTCAAGACGCGCGCGGTGACGTTGTGTTTGCGTAATGTCGTCCGGCGCGATCTCATGTTAACCAAAATATTTTCGGGTTAACCTCCCTGCCTTTCCCATCCAGGCGGTACGAGCTGACTGTACCATCAGCCGTTACCCTTCGCCGTGATAAGACACCTACTCAGCGTCCATCTGAGGTGAGCGACATCACACATTGTTGAAACACAAGAGGAACCGCCTCAAAGTCCTCAAAGAAATGCGAACGGCGCGACGCCAGATGAATACGCGTCTCATCAATGAAGCGAAAGCCATGACTGAAAGCGCTGACAGTGCAAAGATTTCATCTTTGATCGAACGACTACACGCAAATATAGCGCACTTGGAAAAGCTTAACGCCGAGCAGAAGACGCTATTCTTGAGGACGAGTTCGCAACAGAATTTGATACTGTATTGACTTATCAAGATGCTGCGCGATAAACTATGGGGGAGCTGAAGGCTCGGGAGTGCCTACTCCGTCAAAATCAGTGTTCTACGACTGCCCCGTCCTCAGCTGCAGGTTCATCACATGCACTTGATGATCATGCCCCGCTCAAATGAACCAAGCTTCCAACAATCCAGTTGCAGACATTTGACGGACAGCTTTGTCACTGGCCTGCTTTTTGGGAGCAATTCAAGGCGTCTGTGCATGAAAATGAAAAGGTGACGAAGGAGAACGATTTCAATATCTGAGGAATCTTCTGAGCAGTCACGGTGTAAGAAAAGATTGGAGGACGCGTAAGCTTCGCCTTTAAGAGTGGAACGCGATAGCATTATCGGGCTCCATGCGCATCACATTTTTCTTTATGAGTAGGCTTTGCTGCAATACCCAATGTGAAAGCCAGCTTACAAAGACCAAGCTTACACTGATCCCCTCAAAGTCGGCTTCACTTTTAAACACAAATGCATTGCTGGGAAGACATTTTTAAAGGAGTAATTTGAGCCATCTTATATAAAAATGTGAAGGCCCTAGGACCTTTTTTTATTATTCTAATAATTGTTTGCTGTTGCCCCGAAGCGCGTGCGTGTCCAAAATTTAGTCAGGTTCGGTTTTTAACATTCCCCTCAATGTTGCCTAGAACCAAAGTACGCGAAACACCATCAGAATGGGAGGACGCTTAAGCTTTGCCTTTAAAGGGACACTAAAGGCAAATATTATTTCAACTTGGAGTGTTAAAATATCATACCAGAAACCTCGAAACGCTTGTTTCGTGCCAAGAAAAGATTTTGTTTAAGAGAAACTTGCGTCTGAAGTGTCCGCGTACCTCGAACGCAATTCGAATCGCCCGCCCGAACGAGGAGTGGTGACGTCATGACCATATAGTGACGTTGTGCCACCGGTGAGTAAAATGGCGCCCGCAGACGGCGCTATATGGCTTTTTTTTGCAGAAAGCGCAAACGCACCGCCATAAACAGAGCGAAGAGAGCCGACGACAGTGCGAAAGCGGAAGTATGGTGGCTAGCCACCATAGCGGAAGGTAAAGCGCGCGCCAAACTCTGAACACGGTGATCGTCGACGCTCGTCGCAATAGACCAACTAGTTGACGACCCTGACAACGACACATTGGCTCGCGATGCTGGGTTCGATTTTAGTGATTTAAGCTCCGACGATCGTGACATGCTGCTGAGGGCTCGCGCTGCCGGCATCGTTGCCTACTACGACGGCGGCCTCGACACCGGCTCTTTCGAGCGCAAAAGCAGCGAGGACGTCGGGCGACGAAGCTGGTCACCGTCTGGACGTGCCATCGCGACTCTCAAGCTGCTAGCTAATTCAAGTGCGAGTTTAGCGAGCCAGCAACACCACAGCAGCACTACGCGATAACGAAACTTCTGAAACTCGAAAGCGCGCGCAGCGCAGAGTCGAGCGAAAACGAAACCTTTTGACCACCGGCGTCGTTATCAAGTGTAACTCCAAAGAGGTTGAATTTCAGCGCTTAGTAAGGACGAGGACAAAGAAGGAGACGTACGGACACACATGCGCTACTCACAACAATGAAGTTTATTGCCTTGACCACGCTGAACAATATAGTACCATGGAAGTACGTCACCGACCACGTGAGCCACATTGCTCGCGGGGAGCAGGGTGACATATAACAGGGCGTGCAAACAGCAATGAAAATTTACTTGTACATGCGCAAAAAAGCAAGTTCCTTGTCACTCAACGCTAGGGAAGTCTTACTAATACAAGAGTCACCATGATAGTTTATCTGCTCACTCTCGATTATTAGACGGGTTAGTTCACACTTGCTACTTCCAACTATCTGAGTTTTGTCAAAGAGAGGGATACACCCACAGGTATGGCAATGAATAGCTAGAAAACCATCTGAAGGCGTTTTGTTCACTTTGTAGTTATGCTCCTTGAGCCGTTCATTTACGCAGCGTCCCGTCTGCCCAACGTAACATCGGCCGCACTTCAACGGAATGCGATAAACGACGCCCGATCTGCACTCGGTGAACACATTCTTTTGTTGCTTTATTGATTTGATTTATTTATTGATTTGATTTATTGATTTTATTGTGTTCCTGGATTGCTCCTTTGAGCAGCTGCAAAAAGAGAGTGATGACATCGTATCAGCTATACGTAATTGTCTTTCTCCCCTTGTAGTGACTGTCGAGATGCCTGCTAACGGTACCATTAGGTTCCTAGACGTGAAATTAGTGTTCACTGATCACCGCACATGTTGGTGTTATGCACCCAGAGCTAACAAAGCGCTTTTAGCATTTCATTCTAACCATTCTAAACTGATAAAACGTAGTATTACTAAGATGTGCTTCAATAACGATCTTCATAAGTCTTGCTGCCATTTAGTGCCATCCAGCTTCAACGAACAAGTTTCAAGGCTTTTAAAGTCCGGTTACCCAACTGATGTGTTGGTGTCAGTCGCAGAGGGTGTCCTTCGACGCAAGAAAACCAGTATTGGTTCTTCCAACGCGGATGCTAGGCCTCCTTTTCAGAAGCGTAATGTAGCAGTTATCCCTTATATCCATCAAGTGTCGCACAATCTGAAGAAACTAGCTGCTCGGGACAATGTACAAGTTGTTTTCTCAGCACCTAGCAAGCTGGGTAGGTTATGTAGGACTACTGACCCGACTGAGAAAGTAAAGAAAAGCTGCAAAAAGCAACACAAGAATGTGTTCACCGAGTGCAGATCGGGCGTCGTTTATCGCATTCCGTTGAAGTGCGGCCGATGTTACGTTGGGCAGACGGGACGCTGCGTAAATAAACGGCTCAAGGAGCATAACTACAAAGTGAACAAAACGCCTTCAGATGGTTTTCTAGCTATTCATTGCGATACCTGTGGGTGTATCCCTCTCTTTGACAAAACTCAGATAGTTGGAAGTAGCAAGTGTGAACTAACCCGTCTAATAATCGAGAGTGAGCAGATAAACTATCATGGTGACTCTTGTATTAGTAAGACTTCCCTAGCGTTGAGTGACAAGGAACTTGCTTTTTTGCGCATGTACAAGTAAATTTTCATTGCTGTTTGCACGCCCTGTTATATGTCACCCTGCTCCCCGCGAGCAATGTGGCTCACGTGGTCGGTGACGTACTTCCATGGTACTATATTGTTCAGCGTGGTCAAGGCAATAAACTTCATTGTTGTGAGTAGCGCATGTGTGTCCGTACGTCTCCTTCTTTGTCCTCGTCCTTACTAAGCGCTGAAATTCAGCCTTCATGATGAACCAACAAGCCCATCTTGCCACTCTGGTCCAAAGAGGTATTTTTTCTTCAAATCTAATAGAAGTATACAAGTAGCATTTTTTCCGTCTTATAATCCAACGAACAATCTTTTTAATACGAATGGTTGAGTACTAGTGACATATTTTTTTAAGTAGTGCCTTCGTCATCGGGTAAGTACCGGAATATCCCTGGGGAGTCTCTTATCATGTGATGCATTTACCTCAATTTGTCGATTAATAAAGCTCTGTGCGCGATTATGTTCACGCCTTATACGTTCTAGAGCATTGCTCTATCACTTTAGCTTGATGTTTTATTTGGCTTTAGTGTCCCTTTAAGAGTGGAGCGCGATAGCATTCAAAGATCCCTGGCTGCCTATCAGGCTTTTTTTCTCGTATATCCAAATTACAATCCGAAGCAATCACGTCGGTAGGTTGTCGATAAGTGGTACTTTACCATTTTTCTACGGATTTTACTTGGATAAATTCCATTTTGGTTCACTAACACCTTGCGCCAAGTGGAAGGCCTGTGTGGTCCGGGTGGTTCGGGATGATGTGGTTCGGCATGATTATTTCCGCCAGACGCCGATGCTTAACGCCAAAGCGGACACCGACGCCGACGCCGGATTTTCGGCGACACGGGGCCCTTAACGCTATCGCGTTAATGTACTTGAGATGTTGACACTCCGCCCAACGGCGCCACCAGATCTTGTTCGGCGCAAAACCGGTGGGACGAGCGTTCGTTCAAACGCCAGCATGCAATGGCCTAACTTACGGCTCGGCACCATCGGCCCCTGAGCCGCAGCGCCCCCACGCAGCTGCGACCGGCGCATGTGCCACAGCTACACCGTGGCACATGCGGCCGATGGGGCGTGGCTACAGCGAACACGATCTGTGCGCGCTCTCCGCCGTCGCGGGCGGCGAGTGTCAACACCTATATTTCTTACACAGTGTGAGCGGTGCCACAGCTTAAATTTCTGGTCTACAAGCGACAGGCGAGTGCTCCGACGGAGCCATCGAAATTCTAATCACTCGTTTTGGCCATAATCGTTGCATTGTGCAGGAGCATCTACGCCGTCTGCGCCAACTACCACAACTTGCTTCCTCAGAAGATGTATACAATCTTCGAAGGCTCTTTGCTTATTTGCAGTGCCATATCAGAGGCCTGAAAGGTCTAAACGTCAGTCCTGCCACCTACGTAACTATTATGACGCACATTCTCTTAAAAGCATTGCCAGCAGACATTCTCATTGGCTATTACCGAAAAGAAGCCAGTTCAAAGTCATCACCGTGTGCTATCGACAGTTCAGCCTCTGTACAATAGCAAGACTCAACGAGAGCAACACCCGATGAGGAGTTGCAAAAACGCTTCACCTATATCTTCGTGTGGAATTTGAAAGCCGAGAAAGACGTGGAGTTCACGACTTTAAAATAAAGAAATGCGCTAGACCACCTGAGGAGAGAAGAAACTTGCACTCCACCTTACCAACAGCAGCTGTCCTGCAGTCTTCCTCGAGAGTTAAAGATAAGGACTGAACTCCAGTTTATGACAGCAGCGTTAACCATGAAGAAAAGTTCAAGAAATTGGCTACAGAGAACCGATATTATCGATGCATCGTGAGAGGACACCTTGCCAAAGTCTGTTATCGAAAAGTCAAGTGTGGAACGTGCAGAGGAAGACACGTCTCCTCAATTTGCAATGATTTTGGACAGACAAGCTCAGTGGCCATCCAACATCGCCTTGTCGGACTAAACCTTCGCAGTCAGTATGACACTCGGGAGTAACTGGCACCGACCATTGAAGTAACGTTCGTCTGCAAGGATGTTGTTCAAGTACAACTCGAGCATGACTTTGTTAAAACCATTGAAAGCGACGGACACCTCCTTGCAGATAAGCTGTTGTTACCAGGCATGGCTGCTGTTCCTGGTATTAGCCTTTTAATTGGTGGTGAACAGCTATAGCAATTCATGTCTGGAGAAATGAAACAATACCATGGCCAGGCCGATTTGGTGGCACTGGGTTTTGCATTTCGCTCGATGTTAGAAGGACCACATTCGTTTAACACCTCTTTGGAAGCAGCACTCAACGCATGCGTATTGCGAGTAAATGCATCTACCGACTCTATCGATGAGCTTCTTCGGCGGTTCTGGGAGTTAGACAGCATCGATATTATGTTAGTCAACAATACTCGAAATAAGGAACCTAATATGGTGCTAGAAAAATTTGGACACGATATCGCCGTCGTGAACAGTCACTACCAAGTAGCCCTTCCGTGGAAACAAAGCTGTGGACAACTAGAAGATAACCGATTGCAAGCACTGAAGCGACTGATGTGTCTCGGAAATAAAATGAATTACAATCCAGAGTTTGCAGTAGAATATTGTTACACGCGTGTTGTATTTGGTCGTTCGAACAAAGTTCGAGGGCGCCATCTGTCACAAAAGAGCGCGTAATCCAAGCGCGCGCCGCGTATACGCAAGCCAGCGAAAGAACACGCCGGCCCCCCCGGCAACTTCAACATAGACGGACAGCGCACACGCCTCAAGCAACAACGCTAACAACGGCGCCGAAACGTCTAGAAGAGGCTCGACGAAGCGACGTTAAACGGAGAGGGAGAGAGAGAGAGAGGGAGCACACGCGCGCGCCGAGACACCTTCTCACCCGGCGAGTCGACAGACATAACTACAGCGTGAGCGCGCGCGCCAACAGCATGAGTCATCACCCCCCCCTCGAGAATGTTCCGAAAGCAGCGGTCGAAGGTACGAGAAAAGAGTAGAAGCTTCCCAAGCTTTGACCATGCTACGAGATCACGACACCGATAGGAATGTTCGAGAACGCCTGTGGAAGCTATATAACCGCCGTGCGAGAATCGTTTAGTGGAATTCAGGAGTCCAGCGAGGGATTCAGGAGTTCAGTCCGCACCGGTGAAGTGATGTAACGTGAAGACCGAGCGTCTGCGGAAGAAGGGGATTCCCCGGCAAGCTAGTCGACGAGTTCATCGAGCGTCTGCATTTCCGGAAAAAGTTCTTTCTTCGAGATTTGCCCCCAAGTTACGCCGAGATCGTCTGACTTCCAAGACCAACACTGGTGAATACGATTGTACACTTAGTGTTCCTTTTTATTTTGTGTTTTACGTGTTGGACTCTCAGTGCTTGTCGTTATTTTCTTGTGTTTGTTAATACCCATCTGATTTGTATTGTGTTGTGTCTAGCCTAAGTGTGCAAGTGTGTGTGTAACTGCCTTGTGTGAAGAATATATTTTGTTGTGTTTTGACAACTCTGGGCTCTGACTCGGTCTTTGGACAGCAACCGGCGTTCGCTGGCGCACCAGAGGGCCCACTCTTAATTGTCCTTGCTTTCGTGGGATTATTTTCGGAAGCTGATAAGTCGGCTTTGGAATTTAGTCCGGCGTCTGCGCCTCGTTCACCGGGGTCTGTGACAATATTTCTGGCGTCCGCGACAGGACCTTTCTGGTGCAAATTGTTTGTCCATAGTAGGGAGAAAGAGCCTAGGGTCGTTTACATTGCTATTGTAAACGATTTTGAGTGTTGCACCACGTTTCGCTAACTTGTGTGCAGAGAGCAGTTCGATTGTTGAAATCTAGGCAGATATTTTTTGCACGCGGCTATATTTTTAAAGGGCATTATGGATCTTGAGAAATTAGTTGCCCTTGGTGAGAAGATGGGTCTTTCCGGAGCGGAACTACGGAAGTGGGTTAGTCAGAAGGAAAAAGAAGCTGTAGAAAGAGAGAAGCTAGCGGCCGAACGGGCCAAAGAAGAAAGAGAGGCGATAGAGCGAAAAGAAGAAAGAGAAGCAAAGGAGCGAAAAAGAGAGGCAATGGAGCGAAAAGAACAAAGAGAAGCTGAATTAGCTGAGAGAGAAAGACAGAGACAGCATGAGTTAGAACTCGAACGACTTCGATTGCAGCAGCGTACAGACTCTCCCGCCCAGGCAAGAGTCGATAGCACTGAAAGGGAAGAAACTAGCTTCCGTCTGAACCAAAGCAAACTGCTTGTGGCATTCGATGAAAGAAAAGATGATCTGGATGCTTATTTGCATAGATTTGAGACAGTTGCTAAAAGCCAGAATTGGCCAGAGGTTCAATGGGCCACTGCAATGAGTACGTGTTTGAGCGGTGAAGCACTTAGTGTGTACGGTAGGCTGACGCCAACCGATGCCTCTAATTATGGAAGGGTGAAGGCTGCTTTACTGAAAAGATTTAGGTTCACCGTAGAAGGCTTCCGAGATAAGTTTAGGACTGGAAAGCCCGCCGATGGCGAGACTGCCACGCAATTTGCCGCGCGGCTCAGTCACTATTTTGATAGGTGGACCGAACTTTCAGAGACTGCACAGGAGTACGATGCACTTAGCTTCTGATCAAGGAGCAATTCCTCATCAGTTGCCACCCAAGCCTGTCACTCTATCTGAAAGAAAGGAAAGCCAAAACGCTTCAAGATATGTTGGAATTGGCAGACCAATTTTTGGAAGCACAGGGAGGCACCAATCTCTCCAAAATCAGAAAAGAGGAGCCAGAGGACGCAAAGAAACCGGCATCCGATGAAAGAAGAAACCCTCCGAAGCCTGTTCCGAGGTGTTATCTCTGTAACCGACTAGGCCACCATGCTAGCAGTTGTCGGACCAACTTTACGCGCACCAATGAGGTTAAATGTTTTAAATGTGGGCGAACGGGGCACAAAGCCGATTCATGTCGCAACGGAGTGAAGGAAACTCCCCAAGCATCCTGTGTGTATCCCCCGCCAAAACATCAAGAAGAAGACATAAACGACGGCTTTGTAGAACTTCGAGACGGAAAAAGAATTCCGGTCGTTAATGCGGTGATGACCCAACGCCCCGAATTTCCCGATAAAGGAATGCCCGTACTTGCCGGGAAATTGGCAGGAAAACAAATTACGTGTTACGAGATACCGGCACCAGCACAGTGATCGTGCGAAGAGACTTAGTCAAAGACGAAGAGCTCACGGGCGAAACCAGTTTGGTCTACCTAGTCGATGGTACGGCTAGGAAGCTTGCCGAAGCCAAAATTGAGGTCGATACCCCCTATTACAGTGGGAATGTCACTGCGCTTTGCATGGACAGCCCACTGTATGACATATTCATAGGAAACATCGAGGGAGTTCGAGGCCCAGACGACCCGAAACCTTTGAAGGAATAACCGAAAATCGAATCATCGACGATTGAAGAAGCTCGCGGAAAACCCTCAACTGCTGACGAGAACAACGTGGCAGCTGTCTTCAGAGCTCGAGCGAAGGCCCAGGCAAGACCTTTCCAGCCGCTTTCCAGGCCCAATTCCGAAAGTAAACCGACCGGGACCCATGACCACGCGAAACACTACTATCGAAAGACCAAGGACAGGAAATTTAAATTTAAGAGCCGTTGACGATTATCCGTGGTGCAAAGCGTTTTGATTGAGTGCACCGAGTGTTTGTTTATGTATCATGTTTATGTGTGTTCTGTAAACTAACATGTCATAGTTTTGTATACTTGTTGCACATGTTATATTTCATAGGATTGTCTTGTTACGCGAGACATGTATTTTTGTATAGTACAAGTGTAATTGTTACTCGAGAGCTGTGTTATTGTGTAATATAAGTGTACCAGTTATGCGAGCGATGTGTTATTGTGTAGTCCAAGTGTACTTGTGTGACTTGTGCTTGTATTCGATGTATCGCGAGTGATGTGTGATTTGTGGTGGACTGATTTATGGACTTACGGACTCGTGTGTAGTGGACTTTTGTGCGCGCTTCTTTTGTGTTTTCTTGAATATTATTGCATAATATTCTTAAAGTGGGAGGCAGTGTCACAAAAGAGCGCGTAATCCAAGCGCGCGCCGCGTATACGCAAGCCAGCGAAAGAACACGCCGGCCCCCCCCCCGGCAACTTCAACATCGACGGACAGCGCACACGCCTCAAGCAACAACGCTAACAACGGCGCCGAAACGTCTAGAAGAGGCTCGACGAAGCGACGTTAAACGGAGAGGGAGAGAGAGAGGGAGCAAACGCGCGCGCCGAGACACCTTCTCACCCGGCGAGTCGACAGACATAACTACAGCGTGAGCGCGCGCGCCAACAGCATGAGTCATCACCCCCCCTCGAGAATGTTCCGAAAGCAGCGGTCGAAGGTACGAGAAAAGAGTAGAAGCTTCCCAAGCTTTGGCCATGCTACGAGATCACGACACCGATAGGAATGTTCGAGAACGCCTGTGGAAGCTATATAACCGCCGTGCGAGAATCGTTTAGTGGAATCCAGGAGTCCAGCGAGGGATTCAGGAGTTCAGTCCGCACCGGTGAAGTGATGTAACGTGAAGACCGAGCGTCTGCGGAAGAAGGGGATTCCCCGGCAAGCTAGTCGACGAGTTCATCGAGCGTCTGCATTTCCGGAAGTTCTTTCTTCGAGATTTGCCCCCAAGCCGAGATCGTCTGACTTCCAAGACCAACACTGGTGAATACGATTGGACACTTAGTGTTCCTTTTTATTTTGTGTTTTACGTGTTGGACTCTCAGTGCTTGTCGTTATTTTCTTGTGTTTGTTAATACCCATCTGATTTGTATTGTGTTGTGTCTAGCCTAAGTGTGCAAGTGTGTGTGTAACTGCCTTGTGTGAAGAATATATTTTGTTGTGTTTTGACAACTCTGGGCTCTGACTCGGTCTTTGGACAGCAACCGGCGTTCGCTGGCGCACCAGAGGGCCCACTCTTAATTGTCCTTGCTTTCGTGGGATTATTTTCGGAAGCTGACAAGTCGGCTTTGGAATTTAGTCCGGCGTCTGCGCCTCGTTCACCGGGGTCTGTGACACCATCACTCGAGCAAAGAGAAGGAAGAACGAACTGGGCAAACGCTGTGAATCCAACTGGTAAGCGGTGCAACGGCTGCTGTAAATGTAATCTGTAAATAGTTTCTAGTTTAATTGACTCGTCATTTGCGTAACATTGTGGTGGAGGTAGAACGTTCCCTGTCCTAGCCATGAAGCTCCGAAGTGGCCGCACCGTCGTCTTCTCAGCCATGGCTTCAGATGGAAACACCCCGTCGCCAACTACACCTGCGGCGCCAACCACAACGTACGTTATGGTTCCCCGTCTCCGTGATTCTGGGACATGCCCCGCCCAAAATGGCGTTGACTTCGACGACTGGCTCAGCATGTATGAGCGTGTTAGCCAAAACCACCACTTGGTGGCTTTGGCTTCCACACCTACACAGTGACTTAACAGTCGGGACGCCAACACCAGGACGCAGTCTGCCTCTCTTGCTACACAGTCGAAAACCCAACCGCTATGTCTTATACTGATACCGACGCCTGAGTTCTCTGTGTTTTCCCACTGCTCCATGTCGCCGACGAGCAGCACCGTGACCCGTCCTTGCGTATCATCATTGACTGCCTGGAATCGTCACTTGCCGACAGTGCCTTTCACTTATTCATACTGCAAGATGGCGTACTCTACCGGCACAAAGTTCACCCCGACGGCCCAGCATTACTCCTTGTGACCCGTAAATACCTTCGCTCGGTTGTTCTCCATGAACTTCAAGACCTCCCCACTGCCGGCCACCTCGGTGTGTGACGTACCTATGACCGGATCAGCCGATGCTTCTTTTGACCAGGGCTTGCTCGCTCTGATCGAAGATTCGTAGCAGCGTGTGAGAAATGCCAGTGACTCAAGACACCATCGACGCTCCCTGCCGGGTACCCTCAGCCACTAGACATTACCACGGAGCCATTCTTTCGGGTTGGTTTGGACTTATTGTCCCTTTCTCGCTATCTACCTCTGGGAACAGGTGGATCGCTGTCGCCACGGATTACGCCACGCGCTACGCCATCACCCGAGCGCTTCCTACAACCTGCGCCTGAGATGTCACCGATTTTCTTCGACGCGACATGATTTTATTACACGGAGCTCTACGACAACTCCTCACAGACCGTGGCCGGACATTCCTATCAAACGTTATCGCAGACATCCTGCAGTCCTGTGCAACGAGGCACAAGCTATCCACGTCATACTATTCGCAAACAAATGACCTCACGGAGCGTCTGAATCGTACTCTCACAGACATGCTCGCGAAGTATGTCTCTTCAGACCACACTGACTGGGACCTCGCTCTACCGCTTGTCACGTTTGCGTATAATTCCTCGGGCGACGACACAGCCGATTATTCCCCCTTTCTCCTCCGGTTCGGTCGAGAACCAGCACTGCCCTCGACACAACCTTCCCTGTTCACGCGGCACCGACCAGTGACTATGCGCTTGACGCCATCGCCCGCGCTGCCCACGCAAAGGAAATTGCACGTGACCGCCTTCTGACCGTCACGCAGCCTCTCACGTGACCGCCTTCTGAACTCCCAAGAGAGTCAAAGGCGTTTGTACAACCGGCGACAGCGAGACGTGCGCTTCCCGCCTGGTTCTTTGGCGCTTCTGTGGTCTGCGTCGTGTCAGGTCGGCCTGTCAGAAAAACTGCTGTCTCGCTACACATGCCCATACCATACCACGTGCTTCGTGCCGTGACTCCGGTCACCTACGAAGTCGCCCCTGACGCCCCATCTGTTTTCCAGTCCAGTGATATCGTACACGTTAAACGACTGAAGAACTATCACCCTGCCAGTGATGACATTTAGACGCTCCGAGACGTCGCTTCGGCCGCCGAGGGGATTATCATACACGCATGTGCTATTTGGTTATTTGAACGAGGCGCGCGGGCGCCATCACTGGAGCAAAGAGAAGGAAGAACGAACTGGGCTCTCGCTGCGAATCCAACCGGTTAGTGCTGCAACCGCTTCTGTAAATATAATCTTTAATATTTTCTCGTTTAATTGACTCGTCCTTCGCGTAACAATATAATACCACCATCAGGAACTATATGAAGATGGGTCACGCCGAGAGAGTACCTAGTCAAATTGAGGCGCAACCCTCTAAGCTCTACTATACATGCCGCATGACGCTTTTGTGCGAAGCGAGTCGACAACTACTCGAGTACGAGTAGTTTTTGACGCAGCCTCTCACGATCCTGATTCATCGTCCCTCAATGACCACCTCGAGAAATGACCAAAGCTACTAGCCACCTTGGTTGCTATAATAAGTTTTCTTATGAACCGTATTGCTCTGATGGTTGACATTGAGAAACCCTTTCTTCTAGTCTAAAACTAAAGAGATTGAATTGAATTAAATTGAATTTATTTGCCAGAAGGATACAAAAATTATGAAAATATATGAGAAGCATCTGGATCCTTGCCATCAAGCTAGTTTGGATCCATACATGAATAATAACAGATGCGTTGAGATTCCTATGGTTCAAGGATATACCCTTTAAGAGAAAACCTGATCCTAAAATAGAGAATGGCGCATGACAAGGGTGCTTTTTGGAACAGTGGCTAGCCCATTCCTACTCTACCCCACACTACAACACCACCTGAAGGGAGTAAAGGATCAAACGGAAGAAACAGCCAAGTTACCTGCTGCTTCTATCTACGTTGATGACCTTCTTATAGGAGCCCATAGTTAGGATTCAGCTCACAAGGTAAACAGATACGCAAATGCTATAATGGAAGACGCTGGAATGCGACAAAAAATTGCTCATGAAATTATAAACTGCTGAGAGATCTCATTGCCATGGCTGAAGGAGATAGTACCCCTTCGGGAGCGGTCAGGATATTGGGAGTCTTGCGAGATCTTCTAACAGTCAAGATGACATTGTCAATGATATTTGATCCACTCGGAATGTTTGGTTGCACCCTTCAGCATTCAAGCCAACATATTGTTTCAGGAGTTGTGGTAAAGAGAGACAGATTGGGACGCCGATTTTCTTTCGCACCTTGCTTTGCAGTGGCCAAATTGGTGCTCAAATGTGCATCACGTTACTTCCATGACTATCCCTCGCTGGGTTAAGACTGGGCTCGAAAGTCACTCCATGCGGCTTCATATACAGGGTGTTTAGGCGAACACTTTCAAAATTTATTTAAGTTTGCCTGTGGCAGATAGCCCAATTCTAGCTACTGAGCTGGTCTACTCGAAGAGGCGGATATTACTTTCACAAAAAATTGAAATCCATAATCGACTAATGAGCAAAAATTCACTAATCAAGTTTTTAAATAATTACCTGATGGCCCATATTGCAATTTACAAATTGTAGCCATGGAGTTCGCAACGCGGATACACTTGGAATTAATTCTCAGGATGACACCAGTTTCTAGATAATAATTCCCGAACTTTGAGAAGAAATGCATTGGCGTTCCAGTTAATTTTGTGCTTCAATTCATAACGCGCAGTTTTCTTAAGCAACTAACTGGAACGCCAATGGATTTCTCCGCCTAGTCCGGTAATTAATAACTCAAAACTGGTGTCTTCCCGAGAATTCCTTCCACGTGGATCCGCTTTGAGATCTCTACGGCTACAATTTGTAAATTGCAATATGGGCCATGAGGTAATTAGTTAAAAACTTAATTAGCGAATTTTTGGTAATTATTCGATTATGCACTTCAATTTGATGTGCAAGTAATGTCCGCCTCTTCAAGTAGACCAGCTTATGAACTAGAATTGTGTTATCTACCACAGGTAACCTTTAAGAAATTTTGAAAGTTTTCGCTGAAACACCCTGTATATTGTGATGCAAGTCAAAGGGCATATGTAACTTCTGCATATTTGAAATTCCTCGGCCAAGGGAATTGTGCTCTTAGAAACCTCATAATGGCAAAGTCACGAGTGGCGCCTATGCAGAAAGTGACTTTGCCAATACAGGAGCTTCTTCGCGTTTTTCTCGGAGCAAGGCTAGCAAAATTTCTGAAGACTGTCCTTGAGATGTGCACGTCAGAAACATTCTTTTGGGCAGACTCCAAGGTCACACTGCATTGGATAAAAGGGACTCCGAAGAAATGGAAGCCATTCGTTGAGAAGAGGGTGGCATAAATTCAAGGTTGTTCCGACAAGAGCCAATGGTGGCATTGCCCTGGTATTGATAATCCTGTAATCCTGCGGATTACCTTACACGTAGAGTTCAGCTGCAGTTTCTCAAGACAAACGCAGTGTGCTGGAAAGTACCACCATGGTGGACAGAAATGGAGGATGGTGGCCCATGCACACCCTTGAGCCCGATTTACATAGTAATAATATAGACTTACCTGAAGGAAAGGTTATCGTACAGGCTTTACATATGAGAACGCTCTTTCCTATTTTATACCTTGAACGTCACTATTTTAGACCTTGAACGGGCGCGTGGCTGCTGCACATGTGTTACCACGCCAAGTAGTCCGGCTGCGTTTCACGGTGCTTTGGTTGCTCGGAACAGACGCTGAATCGACGGAGCTTTCACGTGTGACGGTTTTGCGTTTGCTCAGACGCGGAAGGGAAAAGCCACAAAATAAGCATACTTCTACTCTCAGTGGTGTGTTCTGTCTTATTTAACTGCTGCTAATAAGGTGTTTGTTTTTTTCTTCCCCAGCGTAAACTAAGGTGTATTTAAACGCGGGACTCTTTTCAGAAACGCTCTCACTTGTGCGCGCTTTGCTGCCGTGGCTTCCCCTTCATTGCCACAGAAATGTGTCCGCGAGAATAGGTATGTGTTCCTGGTCGTCATGCCATAGTGTTCACGTCGTCGTCATGTCATACTCGTCCTACAGTCAACGTGCATTCGTTACCATACCACCGTTGGGATGCCTTCGTGGTTCCATTGTCGTCACTTCAGCTTCGTCGTCCGACTCTCTTCATGCCGGCGTCGTCATACCGCATTCGTCGTTTCACCGAGGCCAATGCTTCACCATATCCATCGTAATAAAGGTGTCGTCACTCAATCGTGATTATGCAGCCGTTGTCATGCGATGGTCGTCATTGCGTCGTCGGTAGGCAGTCGTTATCAGGCACAAGTGTTATCATACCGTCATCATCATGCCCTCGTGACTGTGCCATCGTCGTCAGTCGGGCTTCTTCATCCGTCTGTCGATATACCGTCATGGTCACTCCTATTTCGCCATACCCTCGTCGTCACGCTGTCACCGTTATACCATCGTCATCTATTAGGAATCATCATATCACTGTGGTCATGTCGTCGTCGTCATACTATACCTTTGACTTTCCATCGACGTCATTGCATCTTCGCCATCCCATCCTCACTACTGCGTAGCCATCATAGTCATCGTGATGACACCATGCTTATGGGCGACTGTAGCAGGCGAGTACCATAGCCAAGAGGGACGATACCTATGTATGTCGCAAATAGCAGTAGCAACGGATGTCTCAAAATGACGACTACAAATGGTGAATAATCGTGACGTCATAAATATGGTATGTCACTACATACCTCGAATGCAAATCGCATTAACGTTGACAGTCATCGTGAGGTGAGTTCTGCCGTAGTTTTTGAATGGATTTTTCCTTCTAATCGTTTTTCCGACTGCCTGGGTCATTGGGTATTTTGTCGTCGAATGGGTAACGCATCGGAATGCTGTGCAGAGGGAACAGAATATCGAAAACAACTGCCGCAAAAATTTGGGTGACTGAGTTTGGGGCAATGTATACGTGTGTACGGCTCTTCAACGAACCCCTTTCTTGCCAACAAGGGTCACAGCAAATTTGGGACTCGGTAGGTACCGCTGTTCGAATAAAACTTTTGACGCTGACTTGGAACACTCGGTATGTGCCACTCGGTATGTGCTGTCCTTCAATGAACCTCTTTGACGCCAACTTAGATTACTGGGTAGGTGTGCGCCACTCTGCAATGAGCATCTTTGACGCCAACTGGGGTAACTAGGTATGAGCCACTGGGAATATGCCACTCTGCAATGACGAAAAAGATCCCACAAGTTTCTCCCATGCTGAGCGGAATCAATGAGCCCACGTCACAAGAGTTCCTCGTGTACAGCAGCCCGGCGCTTTATCAGGCGGGGTGCGTGCCGCTTTTCAGTGAACTTCTTTCACTCTAACGCTTTAGCGAGCTACGCCATGAATCCACTGGGTATATGCTACTCTTCAATGAACCTCTCGTCAACTTGGGTCACGGAGGATGTGCCAGTGGGTGTGCAAAAAGCGAGCGAATAATTCTCATCGCTCGCCAGCACGCCGCGCTTCTCGTCTCGGCGGCCACGTGCTGACTTATCGGCAGCGCCACTAGATAATGCAGCGTGTCCAGAAATAAGTGCGAGAGGGGAGCCCGGTTGCCAAGTGACACGTTTCTAAGTGTTCGCACGCAGCGGCGAGCCATGCATTTCAGAGGCCACGCGCAGGCTTCGCGGTGGTGGCCCTAGACGGCGCTGAGTGTTCTTAGGAAAGCGCATATATAGAGGAGTCCCACTGCAGTACACGCCTCATACGTAACTCGTTTCGACGGTTGCAATACGTGTGTCGCTATATTCATTCAACGATAAACGCATTACCGTTGACGGTCATCGTGAGATTGGTTCTGCCGGATTGTTCCACAATAGGACTGTTTTGCCTTTTATGCATGGCTTCAGAACGGCGTAACAAGGAAGACGAAAAGACGAAAGAACACACGAACACAAGCGCCGACTCACAATCACAAATCAGTAGTTTGCGACATGGTGGTGGTGGTAGGTTGCAGGAGCTGGCGGGTTAAGCCTGGCGATCAAGGCCGGCAATTGCTTCACCCGGGCGTCTCTTACAATATCATCACCACATGTCTATCAAACCAGTATCTCTTAGGAATGCATTATAACAACGAGAAGCTTTGCGAACTATAACTGATCCTTCTGGTAACACTAGGCGTTGCAGGCACGCATGCGGCATAACTCCCTCTAACCTATATTTGTTATCGTGTTAATGGCACTATTTCGCCTGACACACCCAGGCACCAATAAATGCCAATAAAAACCGATGTGATTCAATGCGGACGGACGCAATAACTTGCCAGTATTCGAGAATAAGCAAGACATATTTAGAGTACTGGTCAAAAAGAAGCAGACGAGAGAGTAATGAAACGTGAGTCGCTATACGCACAAGTAACTGTACAATTTTTAGATAGAGCTTTTAATGCAGAGAGAGAAGATGGAGAAAATGCAAGATACATGATTGTAATAGGTTTGTGCAATACATGATTAGGTCAAGCAAGCTCGGTGACTATTTGTCACCACTCCATTTAGGAAGGGATGTCAATAGAAATCATCAACGTAACGGGCTCAGTAAACACAGTGGGAGGTCTGACACAAGCTGCCGCTCAACAAGAGAAAGTTGCGTGTCCGACGGTGAAATGTGAACCACTTTAACAGCCCAGTGCTCTAACGATTAGGCACATGCACGCTTCGACTGAATACCATGCCAGCCACACTCTGTGTGTTGTGTAAGTAGCGCACTTGAGGTGGTTGGCCCTTTCGTCTCATCACATAACAAATATTTGATTACCCCATACGTTTGGCCCATCCTTTCCTAGTGGCAGCTAGCGCTTTGAGACGTTGTGTGACATTTCACCGCCTTCGTTACCTACCCAGTTTACGAAGCGAAGTACCTTCGGCATCGGACCAGGTTGGAACGTATCCGGTTGCAAGGTTTCATCACTAGAGTACAAGAAATTCAGGGTCATGCCATCGTGTTGGGTCGTCGTGCCGCTGTCACACAGGTGCTCGTATCACACATGCATAAAAACTCTGGTGAACGCAACAGAATGGTAAATAGCCAGCTACATTGCAAGGTCCTTGGCATAACATTGATTGCCGTAGGGCGTAAGATCTGCAGAATTGTTGAATCTGTAGTGGTGACGATAGGGTTATTTTCTTTATTATTCTAGGTAGATTCACGCTGTGGGTCCCCTTCGAGCTATTGACCTTTTTCGCGGAGCAGTTTGTTTTAGAGAAACGAGATGGTGCTCACGGCGGCGCGCCATGCCTCTCCTCAGCGACCGCGCACGAATACGAAACCACTACCGCTTCTACCTTGCTTCTGTGCGATCAGCTGTCGGAAATGCAACTGAGTTTTCGCTAACACACTGTGCTCCAATCATGCTAGTTTGAATCATGTGGATTGAAGACGTGTGCAGTAGTTGGCTGCAAAAATAGTGACTGGCATGTTAAGCAATAGAATGCATCTGTGTGGCCAAGTTCGCGGACCGCTGCTGCCACTGTCACAACGTGTTACCGGCACTTCGTGATGTACGGCTTTCCTCGAGGATACATAAATTTGCTCATCCGCCAGCCTTGTATCGCTAACCTTTCAATGAAAGGGCTTCATCCCCAGAACGTCGGCAAGAGTGAGTACCACTCGTTAAAGAATGACAAAGATAGTAGCGCCGCCTCCTGTCATAGTAAGTTTCGCGCACGTTATCTATACACATCTGTCCCAAGTGGCAGGAGAACTTACGCCCACTCTATCGCCGACGTATCAAGAATAAGTGAATGGGCGCACACTTGATTATATGCGCACTGTATACGCACGATAAATGACGGACTACAGCGATGGCGCACGAATGGTCGAAGCTGAATGTTTCGTGACGGTCCACAAGAGTAAGCGAGTTACTAGTTGTAATATATATTTGCTACAAGGTATTACAATGTACAAAGCAGCTACGCTTGAAGCCTTGTGCGCAGCAAGAACAAATATATCGGAACTAAGCACACACGCGAGCGATACGGCAGAAAATAATCAGATAGTGGCCGCACCGAGGAACTTCACGGAGTCAGAAACTGACAAGCCACTGCTTCAGAATATTTGCCGAATAAAGAACAAAGAGCAAAACACACTAATCCTGACGGAATTCATGAGCGGAATGTTTGTATAGCTGGAATACATATTTAGCCCCGCTTTTAGAACCCGTTTTTAGAACAAGCACTATATACACTGCTTGCGCCGTTTGGACATAGCTTAATCAGCTCCGAAAGCGCTTTTGCATGTTCTCTGAAGCTGTGATCATAGCTTCGTGTCGTCCACGTAGTCACCGGCTGCGATATCTCGGAAAACAGAGGTTTTCTAAGCCGCGCCGGCGTCATACACTTTCATTGTAAACGAGGAGGCAACAGAGGCAGTTGAGGCAAGCAATGAACGCGTCACCACGTGATCAAACATGGCAGCGCCCACGGGATCGCCGCGAAAAGGGTCAATACGCTATACGTATATATGAAACTTCTTTGCATATACTTAACTGTTGATATGCTCGTATAAATCGAAAATATATGTTGTTGAAGATTAACGCGAGGCTTCTCACCTTCCGCAGGGGGAGCCTTTTTTGTGACAAAGCTTCGTGAAACGGAATCTACCACAATGTTGGACCCCTTTCAGCGCCGCTACGGCAAATGGATCAGCCTGATGCTCTTGCCACCGGCCATCTGTGGGGAAGTTTTCTGGACGGCTGCTGTGCTCGCCGCTCTGGGTGAGGACAGCGAGACTGCCTTCAGTCTAGATTAAGGCTGTCCTTTTTATTCAGAGAGTGCTATAGAATGCGTGTTCCTTAATCAAGACTACACGCATTTCAGAAACTAATTCAAAACAAGCCATCAACACTGTCTACATTGAGGCACATTTCATTCTTTTCCTGTTCGACTAAGAGCTTTCGTGGCGTTTTTCTAGGCATTAGGCTTAGTAATAAAGGAAACCTCGCCAATTTTCCCCAGACTGCCGCCGGTACCTGACCAGAGGTATCCAAAACTTTCATATTTGCTCAGTAAACACACACATGGGCTGCTTCTCTAAACCACGTATCAGTGATGCCTTTCCAGAAATGAGTCATTTTATTAATACAGTAAGGATACATTTGTTTTGCTAATCCAAAGAAATCGCTATGAAAATATTATGTAACGTGTTATAGAATGAAGGGCTTCAATTGATGGGAGCGTACAGGAATAGGTAAGCCTTTGCACAAGTCAGTCATCCAAGCGGCGATGTATGTCCTGTATAAAAACACCGGCTCCAAACTAGACTACCATAAGGGTAATCAAGACGCATTGCACCGCTTGGGCCGGGGTTGATTGGTACAGCTTGCAAGGCATTGAAGAACCGCAGCGATCTACCTGTTTGCCGCCATGAAATCTCCTCATCAATAAACTTCGCTTACCATTGTTGTGATCGGCTGTTTACCCCGCGAAAACAGTCGCTCACAAAGAACGCGATAGTGGCGAACGAGCCGACGACCTGTCCGAGCCATCCCCGACCGTGATAACTCATGGCCAACAGTTGGGCTCTGTTGGAGATGTTCAACCAGGAGTGGTTCTGCCAGCAGATGACAATTCTTCACATCACCTGTCACCTACCCAAACTGCCACGTGGCGCGTGGGAGATGGGGTCCGTGAGCTTCGTCCTTTCCCTGTTCGTGCACAGTGATGTTCGTGTGTTTGGGATAAAGCTCTCTTCGGAGGGAGAAGGCCACCCCCTTCCGGATTGGTGGGACATGAGGTTATCCGTCTCCTGAAGCTGGATTGGGGGAAGGCAACTGGGCCACGACGACGAAGGTGTTAAAAAGGGTATGCGGACGCTGGCTGAGAGAGATCGGTAGCTGGCACTTGATCATGAACATCTTATTTTCTGTAATTCTTGCAAAACACTTGTACATAATGTAATATAAACGTGTGTGCTTTAACGTCTTGGATATCGGGCCAAGCCCCACGTTCCCTTACTCCTGCTTGCTGAATGCATACCACACATCTTCGGACGCCCGGTCGCAACACCATCCAAATAAATTGATACTATTCCAATAGTATATAATCAATAATTATAGTAGAATAATATATTAGGCATGTTGCTATTGTATTGTATTGTATTGCTCTACGCAGGGGTGTATGTGCCTGCAGGTATTTTGTGAGTGGCGATACCACGGACCAGAGCACTTACAGGTTAGACCCTCCCGCGCCTAGCCATGTGCATGGAGTAGAGGATCCTGGGGGGTTGTGCCAACACCGTGGCGAGGTTGAAATGACGGTAATCGCACGTCGGTCAATGAACACACCCCCAGAAGTGATATGATATGATGATTTTGTTAACTAAGCGAAGAAGATCTTCTAGAGTGATGGAAGGCTGATAACGTTACCCGACTGTAGAGAATAAATTGAGAGCACATAAAACAACAAAAAAGTCAACAAAAATGTGATAGATGCTTGTAGAATGTTTTTCTGTAATCTTAATTCTGTGCACTTGGGTAACCTTATGAGCCTTCCATCACTCTTGAAGATATTCGTTTAAGTTCACAAAATCATCATCTGGCATTAGATTCTCTTAAACATGGTGCAGAAAGACACGAGTAAGATCATGCACCCGAAATCGGCAAAGGTGTTTCAAGTGCCAAATATAAATCCATGGCTCGCAAAGGTGCCGAGGCCTAGTCAATAGTAGCTATACAAGTAGCTATACAAGTCAGTAGCTATAGCTACTGACTTGTCGTTAATGTGGTGGCCACCAACAGTCCTCTAAAAACTGTAGTAGAAATCTCCGCTGTCCGAAGTGCTACGGTGGACATGCAGCATACACTCGATCTTAGTTATACATGAAAAAAGAAAACGATGTTTTCGCTCTCAGAGTAAAAAGAAAAGATCTCCTTCGAGGAAGCGCGAAGACCCGTTTCATTTCTACGGCACCCACTATGGCGATGCGTTGCGTATGGCTAGGAACTGCAGCAGACTCCGGCACTTGCCCGGCGCATAAAGAATGCGGGCATGGTAGTGTCACAGTGCTGCCCTTGGCAGTGCTCGCCCACCCCAGAATAAGGTCCCCATGGACCTCGGGGCTCCGATGCTCTCCCCCCCCCCTCTTTACGCGAGGCGCTCAAGGCTAACCAACTGCTCATAAAACACGTTGGTGTCCACCGACCTGCAATTGAGATGATGGACTCAATGTTTAGTTAGACAGCGCAGCCAGCGCCGGAGTAACGACGCGCCAAAAAGAGAAATGCTGCATTAGGGGCGCCGGAAAGGCCTCTGTAAGCTACCTTTTCTGTCTTACGCACACACAGCCCATACTCTCTCAATATGGACACACAATATTTTACAATCAAACGTCAGGTGACTTCTCCCCTATGCTGATCATGTAAATAACTCCTTTGTAGGTTTCATCGTAAGGTGCTCTGTGTTCAAGAAACACAGTCGAAATCTACACAGAGATTCTCAGCTTATATCCCATATCCCGTTTTCCACAAAGATCACGCTATCGCTTCGTTCGGTGGTGTGGCTATCATAGTCGATAAATGTGTCGCCTGCCAGCTATTACAGTTTCGAAGGCCCCTTGACCCAGTTGCTGTTCAAGCAGTGCTGCTGGATAAGCTAGTCACGACTATTAGTATCTACATCCCTCTTAGCTTTAGAGAATAGCATTCCTGTGTTTTATTCATTAACCTCCTTAATCTTATTATGTCGTTAGAAATGCAAACGCACACAGCACACTGTGGGGTGACTTGTTGTGACGCGAGAGGCCTCTTAAAAATATAAAGTTTCCTCGTTTCATCCGGATCATGCCTGCTTAATTAGAAAGAGACAACTTTCTACAAACCTGCACATAAAATGTATTCCTTTATATACTTAAGCATAGCATCAAGTACAATCGTTTCATAGGTGGAGTGGGAAGTTATTAAAAACATTTAGGAAACTGTTCATTTTTCGATAATTTAGAGCTAACAAAATTGGATGAAATCACTCAATCTCCCCCGAGGGACATTCGACTCAGCCAACTGAAAGCAAAAACAGAGAGCTCACAGATTTCACCTGAAAGTACAATCCATAGTGATGACGCTTTATCACATTTATCAGGGTTTCTAATTCACCCAGCATCAATGTGTATCCCAAAAACAAATGAATCACCTTCAATACAACACATTTTCTAGTAGAATGACGAGTGTGAGAAATGCAAAAAGCAAAAAAAAAAGGCTTGGAGTCTCCTTCTTGGCTATCTAACCACACAGAACATGATCACTGTCAAGCAGATAGTGATATCGTAGAATTACGCGCCACCGGGCTAATAGGAATAGCTAGAAAAATACATATGTAGCATCCATTCTTCTACACACGACAGCAAACTATGCAAAAGAGTTAAGAATCTAAAAGGGCCGCAGTCTCTTCGTGTATGGTTAGTAAATACCCGGATAGCTACCCTCGAAGACCAAGATGATTTTCTGAGCGCATGCTTCGAATATATTTCCAGTTCATTTCACCAATCTGAGCACATGCTTCGAACATATTTCCAGTTCATTTCACCAATCTCATGCATTCCTATGATACCAGCAAGCATTATGACTGCCCCTAGATTGTAAAAGTAGACGAAATGAACGATGTAATCGTCCATTCAACGGGGTTGAATTCAAAGGTTCTCTGAATTGTTATAGCAAGTCAGCAGCAACAATCGATTGAGTTCTTTACGACATCATCAATTCCTTGAACCCTGAAACCCACAAAACACTCCTATCGCCTTTCGGCGCTGTATAGTCTGCCGGGTACATTGTGTCTGCTTTAAAAGAAGTAATTCTAATTCTCAAAAAGGGAGGGACTCGTGTTTATCCAGCAGTTAGAAACCTATAAAACTGACAAGGTGTCCCTGCAAACTCTTTGAGAAAACGGTAAACCAGTGCCTGCTCCATTCTCTTACAAAAATACTAACAAAATTCGAAACACTACGGAAAATACAAGCAACAAAATACTAGACTTCATACAGTGTGGTTTCAGGGAAGGTAGATCTACAACATAGCACTTGTTAGCATTCAGGCGAGCATCCAGGATGCTTTTACGCACAAACAGCTTTTAGTATCAGTATTTCTTAAATCGGAGAAGGCATACGATACTGTGCCACGCTTTGGAATACTTCATGATCTCTCGGTAGTGGGTGTCCAAATTGAATTGAATTCACGATTTTATTATGAAGCACACCATGGGGGGGGACTCCGGATTTTTTTTACCACCACGCGATCTTTAAAGGGGCCCTGAACCACTTTTTATCAAAGTGGAGCAAGGCATTTGAAATGAAAGTAGGCTATTTCAGAAATACTTTGCCGCAAAAAGTACTTGAATGCGTTCAGCAGAAGATATGATAATGGCAATCAAACATGGCGTCCGCTGTGCTCCCATTCCTTTTTCAATGCCTTGCACTGCGAAGGCTACGGCAGAGTGGGGCGTGGTCACCGTGGCGCGCAGTTCAAATTTCATTTTGTATGTTAATGTAGACGCCACGACTTCCGATTTTGGTGCCTACGACGTGCTAAAGGTAAGCCAAACGCGGTTGTCCTCAGCGAGCCGCAGTGCTCTTAGGCAGTGAACTCGCGGTGGCACCCCGCGGCGGCCATGGTATCTACGCTGCGTAGCCGACTACAGCTACCAATAGCAGTCGCATACGGGAATCCCCTTTATTACGAAATAAAGCCTCCAGAAGAGAGTGATAAGCAGCCTTCTGTTTTAAAAGAGAGCGTTTGAGAGAAAGGGGACTTCGCGCTCCACTTGCGAGCTCCATGCACCATGCAACTTGGCTATGTTCACAGCAGCGTCTGCTACACGCGGGCTGGGTCCATCCTTCTCGGATTCCGATGGTCTGCATACGTAAACGAGCATCTTTAGGCTCTTTGCATAGTGTCATAGCACGCACAATGCTTCATTTTGTAAAAGTGGGCGTTGTAAAGATTGGACACAAATAATATAACCTTTCTATTTTCGAGCGACAAGTCCAGTTTGGCCTAAACAATCTGCCTAAGCACTTGTGCTCACAATAATACACTGAAGCATCAAGGCCACATGCCGGCGTCTCTTATGCAGCACTGGGTCCATCCTGCTCGTGAACGAGCATCTTAACGGCTTCGGACTATGCAGTTTTGTCGGCCGTGAAATATATCTAGAAAACAAACATAGAAAAAGCAATTGTGAATGACCCTTTAGGTGTGGTAACATCTTCAACATCCTTCCGTAAAAGCAAAACTCATGTACTAAATGAACTCTATTAACTCCTCAAAGGGACAATTTGGCATCCACCCGCCTTGTAGCACGAAACTACAAAGAAATGCATACGGGTTTTTCAGAAAGAAAGATTTGCATTTTCGGATTAGCGCCTTTTCGGGCAAAGCGTTCTTTCCGAGAAAGCCGTATGAGTTTCCCTTGTAGCTTCGTGCTAAAAGACACGTCGATGTCAATTTTCAGCTTTCAGTAACCTTCCTCCACCTTGTGGGCTTCCATAGAACTCATTTGCTCTATTCACTACTGTGTACAACATGTATGTCTAAACAGCATGTCACAATATGTTGAGTGCCCACGCATAGACATATCGAGGTGAAAACGCCCGCAGTCGAAACCGCCACATAAATCGCAACAAAAGCCAGCAACCTTCCTACAGTTTTCCCTGCCATAGCCCTGGCGTTTTCCCTGTGGAAATAGCTTAAGAGCTATTCGCAGAGCTTATGGGACACTGAAACGTTTAAGAAGCTCCACGTTGTTAAGCCACAGTGAGGGGATTAGCCACACCTAAGAAAGTCACAATTTCGCCCGACAGGGGAAGCATTGATTGATAAGGTTAGCCGTTCTTTCAGTTGCATGAACTGCTGTAAACATCCGCGTACTAACTGAAATAAGAAGCATGTTGTCACGCTCGCACAGGCAATTATGAACACATCTCACTCGATGACCACGATTACTCGGTCTTAGAACGCTGGCGTGATTAAGAGCAGCAGCAGCGGTGAGTGAATTCACCTTGGTGGTGCCTCTCGTTTCAACGCGAACACGGCGCTCGAGCTCACAGCGGGCACGAAGCCGTGAGCTTTATCCATCCGGCAGCCTTCGATACGAGTGCAGATTGCCTCCAAGACAGGACACGCGCGGCTGTGCCCATCCGCCTGAGCTGCAGGAGAAGAGGAGACGTGCATTAAACTTACCCCTTCCCCCTTCCTCCTGCAAGCGAGGCCACATATTCCGCTCCCCCCCCCCCCCCCTTGCGCGTGAGAAGACGGAGCGCACCCTCCCCGCCGTCCTCCCCTGCAAGCACTCTAGGATCATCCTCGCCATCTTTCGCTCACACCTACATCATACGGCGCACAGCCGCTCTGTTACGCACTTGAACTTTGTAGGAACATCATGGTCACGCCGACAGCCGCGGCCGAAATTCGGCTGGAGCGTCCATATAATTGCTATCGCAATGAGATAATGCGACGGACTGAGGTTATTTTCTATAGACTTAGAATACGCCACACGTACAGCGCGTTCTCTTGACTGCTGACCGGTGGTGAACAACCTATCTGTAATAAGTCGAACGAGACACTGACCATCCTTCTCCTCTTGCTGGGATGTAAATTAAAGCCTCAAGGAAACAAAAACACTTTCCTTCAGAATGATGTCAGCAAATTCCACTCTATCCAGCAATATTCCTTGGCACTGAATCGCTTTTTGACAGCAAATCAGTCACCTTTTTGAATCGTTTTCGTGTACTGCATGTTGTACATCCAAGCTATTCCGTATCACGGCTTCTCATAAGAGGCTGCTTCTGCCACAGTAGCTTCTATAGCACGGGCTTCCAGGCCCCTTCCGTTCAAGGGCGCGGATGAGACATTAGTGCAACTCGCAATGTGTTACTACAAGGTCTTTAGCTTGTGACCACTACAGAACATATATTTTGTTCTTAGCACACCTGACTTGTCGTGTTCATATTTTTAATATATATATATATATATATATATATATATATATATATATATATATATATATATATTATATCGCGACATATTTTAGATATTTTTACAGCCGTGTTACATCCACAATTCATGCACCATCGCCAACTCATTAATAACGTTACAAGAAAATAGAAGGGCTTGTTCATATCGTCGCGAGCCACAATGGCAGATCCCTTTCTCGCGTACAAATTATGGCTGTCAAACCCTTAATGATGCACTACATTCCCTACTTAACTACTTCAAACAAGAAAATGTTGATGTGTTATCTCTAAACAAAACTAAAATGTTGGATTTGTTCTTATAGATGTGTATTGCTAAATGATCTAACAGTTTCGCAGAACTTCTGATGTACTTTCGTTATGTTTATACGTTCACACTTGTAACTTTGATCCCTAGAATCCACGTTTCTGCTGCAGAGATTGTGTCCGGGCCGCGTGGCTGGGTTTGCATTGTGGACTCGATGCTGCAAAGAGCGTCTTCACGCTACTTAACTTCGAGGATGTGATGACGCCCTGGGCTAAGTTGCCGGGATTTCTGCCGCGAAAACAGCAGCCAATGCTCAGATTTTCCTTTCTATATATATTTTTTTTTCATATGGATGCACATATATAATTGAAATACTGTAAAATAATTTCTAGAAAGAAAGTGGAAAACGTTTCTTGATTGTAATTGGCGTTTATTGTTGTACCTTTTTGTGAAATTTGTTATATATATACATATATATATATATTGTTTTCTATTATGTTACATGCGATTGAATTTGTGTCAAATAATAACGTGCAAGAGAAGAAATTGTAATTGTATACTGAGCGTTATATTACACAACTGCATTATTAGCGGTTTCTATGTAATAACATGAAAGTATCTACATGTTTTTGTGTTTCAAATACTCTTTATGTCAGTACTTTCTGCGTTACTGTATTGATACACCAGCCGCTCCCGTGTCTGTCAGGGAGACCGGAGCTTTGTGTAGTCGAAGAAATGTCGGCGTTTTTTTTTTTTTTTTTTTTTTTTTTACCGGTACTCTCTTTTCACCTTGTGCATCCAGGGGGTAAAAATCAACAAAAACATGATGATGATGATGATGAACATGCGTGTGGTGCTCTTTGAGCAGAACTTGCTCTTGCGTGAAGAAAACCGAATTGTTGAGATTCGCGTGACTCTATTGCAAGTAAGCTTGTTTTTCAGCCTGGCTATTCCTTGTCGTCTTCGACGTTAGGCTGTTAGCGTGAACCCCTTTATGCTGCGCGTGTATAGATGGTAACTCCCGCTTAATTGAAAACCTTGTTCCATTCTTCTCGGCATCCAGGATCGACAGTGCAGGTTATCGTGCAACTTGATGCGGACATGGCCATCATCATTTCGGCGGCCGTCACTTTCTTCTATACAGCTCTTGGCGGTCTCTACTCTGTTACGCGCACTGACTCTCTTCAGGTGGTCTGCGTCTGTCTTGGCTTGGTGAGCAGCATGTCTAGGTTGAACCTTACAGTGATACACATACGACACTGCAGCTTCTACTTTGGGCGATGTAAAGCAAAAGTTGCCGATTTAGTAATCTTTATGTAACCTTTGTTCTTTCGTACCAATTTCCAAAGAATGTGTACAGCTAGTTTAAGAACGACACTGGTGAATAAAAAAAAAAGAATGAAAAAAAAAAACGTGCAGATCCAAAACGCATCTTGGAATCTGTGTTAGGCAAAGTTTTCGTGAAGTGGTTTATGAAATGATATAATTTTACCCACTTCATTGCTGCGTCTTTGCCGTAAAGGAAACTGGCGCGCATGCATATACTTTTGCATACCCGTGTTGCGCATGGTCACACATGTGGAGATCATCTCGAAGAGCTAGTTGCAGTTGCCACGATAGAAGCATGCGTGCGATTGGGGCGTACTCGTTAGATCATCGGCCTGCGGTGCTGCGTAACCGAGGTTCGATCGTACTAAAGGGCACACTTTTTAATATCTTTTTATTGCGATAGCAATTATATGGGCACTGCAAGCGCATTTCTCCGTGGTCGTGGTCGTGGACGTCGCTGTGAGGTTCCCTCTGAAGTCCAAACACGGTAACATCATCGTCGCGCACCGTACGCTGTATGTGCGAGTGAAAGCTTGCGAGGGTCAGCCGACGATTGCGGCTCAATCTCGCGCTCGCGAGGGAGAAAGGTGGGGCGGAAGCACGCTTCTTCTGTCGTGCGCGAGGGACGAGGGGGGGGGGGGGGGAGGCGAGTGATGGCGGTTTTATTCCGGCGGCGGCTGGCTGCTTACGGCGGCCGCGGGGGCACGGTATCTTGAGAGCGACTTGCGACGTGGGAAAAGTGCGCTCCCGTGCGGGCTTCATCGTGAAAGCGATCTTCTGTGTAGACAAAGTGCAACTTAGCGCCAGTAGATTCTTTTGCGCCGTGCTTTCGACGTTTAGTTCGCATTGAAGCGAGATACAGCAAGAAGGTAAATTCGCTCGCTGCTGCTGCCACGCCTCCTCACTCCAGCATTTTGACAGCGAGCTTCTGCGGTAATCCAGCGAGATGTGTTCATGTTTACCTGGGCACGCGTGATACCGTGCGTGTTGATTTACATAGTAAGCGAATGTTTACAAGTTTATACGGCCGACAACAATGCTATCCTTAGTTCGTATAGTTGTCTACTAATTTGCTATCGCAATCGATGCTTCGCCTTCCGGGTGAAACTGCGGCATTTTTAGTGTGTGAGCTATTCGGCCAGACAACAGCAACAGCCAGCAGCCGCGGTCAGGAAGGTACTGGAGGGTTCGCAAGGAAAACTTCGCTATAAAATGATGTGTTAAGTAATTTTGTGCTTCATCTTCTACCCGCAGAGGCATTTATGTAAGCAGGCGTTTGGTGCGTGGCTACACCCCGTATCCGACCACACGTAGGACCCTACTGCGCATAGCTGTGCGTGGCTGAGCCATTTCTGTTGACAAGGAAGATATATTTGGGGTTGAGCCGACGTAGAATTCTAGGATCGGTAAGGCCTCGCGGAGGAGGCAACACACCTCGTTGGTCTGGGCTTCAAGTAGACAGCGCCCCTGGACTACTCCACTGAGCAGGCTAGGTGACTATTTGTCACCACCCCGTTTCAAGGTGATGCCAATAAATCATTTCATCATCATCTACGGGAAATTGGCGGTCGCCTTTTCCTGTCCCCCTCTAAGATTTTTTGCTTTCCTATCTCCTTTCCTAGAGCAGTCCTGACTTCTTTTAACGTCTATTTTCCCCAAGATTTCTAGCAGAGAGGGTTATCCCTGCGCGGCCGTTATTTCTTGATTATGAAAGTAAGGTTATAGTGGTTAGGTATGACTACCACCGTAGTATTTTGCGGGCTCCCTTATTACACTCCAAAGTAGGTGGCCAGCGCAACCAAAATGGACCAAAAATAACAGTCAAAACTGAGTGAGTTCACAAAGTTTCTTATAATTCAGTCGTAAACACAAACAGCAATACAAGACATATCCCCATTTGTTTGCCAAAGCTGTGAATCAATGCACTGAGAAAGAAATAGGACACAAGAAAAAATGCACAGGGAAATCTGCTCGCTAAACTAGGGGGTAATACTCGACAATAAGTTGCTCAAGAAAATTAAGATTGAAGAGGCCTTAAGTATCCAAGGCGTGCTGTCGGTTAGAATGATTGTGATCATAAAGGACGACAAAAAAGTGCTTGACGATACCATGCTCCCTAATGTGAAATTCACTCTATACGTGGTTTCATTTCGCGTCTGAATATTTTGTATTATGATTATATAGGTACACGGTTTATACTAGGAAGAGAACGCTGTGAGTAGTGCGCTTTCTTTCCATACAGACGAAGCGCAGCACTACAGACGATAACCCACCTTGCGCAGCACTACGCTTTTCTTCGCACGCTTTTGTGTCACCAATGACGAGAGCGGCCATTCGTCGTGGGGAAATCGTGCCACCAGTGTCAGCGGCGACAACACCCACGGGAGCGTCACATCGAGCCTTACTCGCAGCCGCTCGCCATTGCCCCTTGCAGGAGCAGTGATCCCCGTTAACACACGCTGGTACCGCGGACTGGCCTCAGCAGCTGAGGCCGCGGACGAGCGTAGCCCTCCCCACCTCACGCCACCCTGCTTCCCCCTCGCGTCCACCACGTCACCCACGCGTCTGCGGATGATGTGGAGTAGGCAACTCGGGGCATGCGCAGGCCGTTTCCCCTCCGCTTCTCCTCCACTTTTCTCCTTGCGTGCTCTTTCATCTCTCGCAGCGTTAAGCGTTCGCTTTCATCTTTCGCTGTGCTCGTTCGGTCGCTTACGAGGGACGCCGAGGTACGCCGACGCTCACATCAGGAAGGGGCACCTAATTGCTGCACTTTAAAAATCGGAACAAAACATGTAATGCGTTTGCCAACCCAACAATCCCTACTGCCATTAAAGTTGCTCATCTCTACTTGGGATTTAGACCTTATGTACCAAATCCTCGTCGCTTTTTTGAAATGTAAGGTAGGCATAGCTCAGAAGCCTGCCGTAGAAAGCCAACTTGCGTCGAGTGCAGCCGCGCGGATCATGCCGATGAAGAAAAGTGCAAAAATGAGCTTGTGGCGACGAGCGACCACGTAGACCGGTAAAGTTTCAGGGCTCTCGCGGGAGAGGAAAAACCGACACCCGATCTCTTAACGTAGCATTTTTAATCTGTCTCGGAACGCTAGCCTGTGGAGGTGCGTGCCAGCCGCTCGTGCCTCGTGCAGACGCTAGCGTCTACGTAATTATCATGCGACGCCGATGCTGCTGTCGCTGCAGAGCGCCCCCCCCCCCTAGAGAGGAGGAAAGTTCGAAGAACGATGAAAAGTCCACGTGACGCCGCGTGTCTTGGCGTTGGTCTTGGGTGTCACGGACGGAGGCGGCGGCGATGGATGCAGCAGGGTTGCGTCGCACATGGGTGGGGCCGATGGCGCGGATGCTACAATGTAGGCGGGTTTGAGACGTTCCAGGACAATTCTGTCCGATCGGCCGTTGATGTTCACAACAAAAGTCGTCGGACGATGCTCGAGAACACAATATGGCCCGGAGTAGTGCGGCTGCAAAGGCTTCCGCACGGCACAGTTACGCACGAACACGTGGGTAGCAGAGGTGAGTGCGGGAGAAACGTACGGAGACCTTGCTTCTTGCGAACGTGTAGGCACGGGGCGTATCTGGCTTAAGAAAGCTTGCAGTTCGGCGACCTAGTCGGCAGGTGATGGCATAGGTGTTTTGCTGGTGGCGACAAAGAAATCGCATGGAAGGCGTAAGGAGTGCCGTAGACAAGCTCAGCACAGTAGCAACCTAGGTCGCTCTTGAGTGCGGCTTTGATGCCAAGTAAAGCGAGAGGCAAATGGAGAACCCACTTCTCCTGCGATTCATGCGCCATAAGGGATGCCTTGAGATGCCTGTGAAAACATTCAACAAGTCCATTGGACTGCGGGTGGTAAGCAGTCGTGCGAAAACGTGTCGTTCAGAGTAGTATGAGTACCTCGTTGAAGAGTGCCGAGTCGAACTGCCAACCGCGATCGGTGATTATTGTGGATGGGCAGCCGAACCTTTCAATCAATGTGGACACGAAAGCTGCTGCAACAGTGGGCGCTGAGAAGTCAGATATAGGTGTAGCTTCCGGCCACCGTGTATAGCGGTCGATGCATGTCAGTATGTAGCAGTAACCTTTCGACGGTGCGAGAGGGCCGACGAGGTCCAGGTGTACGGTGTCAAAACGAGCATCCGGTGGAAGAAAAGACTCCGCAGGCGGAATGGGAAGACGCTGGATCTTGGAGCGTTGACACGACAAACAGCAGCGAACCCAATCGCGAACTTGTGCGTTTTGCCGAGGCCAACCGAAACGACTGGAAAGAAGCTTCTGTGTCGCGCGTATGCCAGGATGTGACAGGTTGTGCACGGTTTCGAAGAGACGTCTGCGAAGGGATGCCGGAATGTATGGTCTAAGTGTGTCCGTAGAAGTGTCGCAGACGACGGACGTACCATCTGCCGTCACAACGACTTCCTCCAATTTCAGAGATGTTTACAAATTACGGAGTGTACGAAGCTCGTTGTCGTCACGCTGTTGACGGGCGAGTAAGTCGACATCGATGATGAAAGGTTCCGACGTCAACGTGGAAACGGCATTGACACGACTTAGAACGTCGGCTGGAACGTTGTTGGTGCCCTTGATGTGTCGGAGCATTGTTGTAAACTAGGAGATGTAGGAAAGGTGTCGACTCTCGCGGGGCGAGTAACAGGACGCCGAACGGTTCATTGCGTGCACAAGGGGCTTGTGTGTGGTCTGCCAAGGCAGTAAATGCACGGCCCTCTACGAAATGTGAAAATGTTCGATAGCCAGGTGAACTGCGAGTAATTCACGGCCGAACACGCCGTAACAGGAGTACGCAGGCTTCAGTTTCTTGGAGAAAAAGGCGAGTGGATGCCACGCATTGTCGATGAATTGCTGCAGAACGGCACCAACGGCTGTGTTGGAAGCGTCGGTTATGATGGCAGTGGGTGCGTCTGGCTTTGGGTATCTAAACAGCGTGGCGTCGGCGAGGGCCGTCTTGACTCTTGTGAAAGCGTCGGTGGCCTCTTCAGTCCACTGAAACGCTTGTTTACGGTTGTTTACCAGCAGAGCGTCTAGCGGAGCCATAAGTCGTGCGCAATCGAGGATGAATCGGTGGTAGAAATTGACGAATCCGAGAAATTGGCGAAGCGTGGTGAGTGTGGTCTGTCGGGGAAGGTCTTCGATGACGCGAATCTTGGAGGGCAGTGGTAGAATGCCATTAGCGTCGACGTTATGACCGAGGAACTCGAGTTCGGGCTTAAGAATTCGCTCGTGGCGGCGTTGATGACAATTTCGTTATGGCAAGGCGTGAAAACAACAACCGCAAGTGGTGAAGATGTTCTTCTGCGGAAGAGCTTGTGACGAGAAGGTCGTCAATCTACAAAAACGAAAGGCAGGCCTCTGGTGACGGAATCGATGAAACGCTGAAAGGATTGGCCCGCGTTCCGTAAGCCGAAAGGCATGCGGAGAAATTCAAAGAGACCGAAGGGTGTGGTGATGGCGATCATGGGAATGTCTTCTTCAGCGACCGGTAGTTGATGAAAGGCGCGAACGAGATCGAGCTTAGAAAAGATCGTCGCACCGTGCAATGCTACCGTGAAGTCCTGAATGTTCGGCAGAGGGTAGCGATCAGGCACTGTAACTTTGTTTAATATCCAGTAATCATCGCATGGGTGCCAGTCTCCCGCCTTCTTAGGCACCATGTGAAGGGGTGATGCCCAATTACTGGAGGAAGGGCGGATGATGCGAAGTTGCAGCATGTGTTCGCACTCCGCGCGAGCGATCTTGAGTTTTCTCCGGGGACAAACGCCGGGGTCGGAGAAAGACTGGTGGGCCGGAGGTGACGATATGATGGCACACGTCATGTTGCACCGGTTGTGTCCAGTCCGGCAGGCGCGTCAAAGTGAGAAACTCATCCAGGAGCGCGGCGAAGGGATCGTCCAACATGGCAGAAATAGGCGCGGTCCGCGATGTGCCTGATGATAGGACGCCGGGCACGGATAGCTGGGTCACGGAGTCCATGATATGGCGTCGTTGAACGTCGACAAGGAGTCCGTAGTTGTGCAAGAAGTCTCTTGCAATGACTGCACGACGGACGTCTGCAACCAGGAAAATCAAGCGGAATGCTCATCGAAGGCCAAGGTTTAGCATGACGGAGCTTGACGAGAAAACTGGAATCCGGGCCCCGTTGACGGTTTGCAAAAACGATACAGGTGTTGCTTTTCGGTCGGAGTGATGGGCGGGGAGAATGCTGATGTCAGCTCCTGTGTTGACTAGGAACCGTTGTCCCGTAACTGTGTCCGTCACGTAGAAAAGGTGACTTGTGTGTTGGGCCGGACCACTCGTCGCTGTGAGAGGTCGGCCGGCCTGTTTCCCTGCCAAGCGCAGGGACGCCGACAGTGACGAGCGTCGTTTCCAAAACGGCGGTGGTAGTAGCAAACGCCAGACGTTGTAGTTGATGTTTCATCGCGGCTGCCCGTGCGTCTTGATTTACTGGAACTACGACTGCGTGGCCGTCGAGATGACGTGCGGCGATGTTCCGCTCCACAGATGATGCGTTGCAGGCGCTCACACAAGGAGTCGAGCGCAGATCGCACCGCCGAAGAGCAGGGAAAGGTTTTCAGGGCGGTTGTATTGTCTCCCGGAGACGATGTCGTGGCTGCGATGGTTGCGGTGGCTACTTCCATGGCTTTGTCGGCCAAAGCAGCAAGTGCGGTAAGATCCATGGTAGAAGCTGTCGCCAAGACCATCTGCACGTTAGCCGGTAGTCGTTGCAAAAACAATTCGCGCAACAGCACGTCGTCGATGGATCTCGCATTGTCTCCGAGCAGTTGCCTCATTCGGCGAAGAAATTGACTTGGGCGTAGGTCACCGAGTTCTTCAGCGGACAGAAGCTGCTGGATGCGAGAACGCTGTGAAGCTGCTGTGTGCTGAAGCAGGGCTGCCTTGAGATCGTCATAGGCGGCAGTAGACAATGGGGCGTTAAACAAATCTGCCACTTCGTCAATGGCGGCCGGCGAGAGCGCTGCAACGGCGTAATGAAACTTTAAGGCTTGACAGCGGATACCAGCGACTTGAAATTGCGATTCAGCCTAAAGAAACGACGCCGAAGGATGCTGGTCCCAGTATGGTGGGAGGCGGACGGCGATGGCCGAACAGGAGGGCTCACCGCGTTCGTCGGAAGCGCTCCGGCCTTGCACTCTCGTAGCGTTGGTCTGGTCCATGGTAGTCTCTACAACAGGAGCGTATGGCAGTATCACGTTCGAGGTCACCAAACTGTGGCGACGAGCGACCACGTAGACCGGTAAAGTCTCAGCGCTCTCGCGGGAGAGGAAAAACCGACACCCGATCTCTTAGCGTAGCATTTTTAATCTGCCTCGGAACGCTAGCCTGTGCAGGTGCGTGCCAGCCGCTCGTGCCTCGTGCAGGCGCGAGCGTCTACGTAATTATCATGCGACGCCGATGCTGCTGCCGCTACAAGCTCAAATGCGCCAACTCGGAAGGTGGTCACGCTAGATCTTGTCCTGTATGGAAAAGGGAAAAAAAGAAATGATTGCAATAAAAACCAAAGAAAACATTAGTCATCAGGAAGCATTCAAAGGTGTCGCAGCGAGGTATTTTCGCGCAGCCGGTGCAAAGATGCCATATACCGCGCACGATATCTTTTTGCACACAAGTAGAATCTGGTTTCAACACTACGGCCCTCACAAATAAACTCGGGAGGTGTTCACTGCATTCTTCGCTTCTCAGGTCCCCATTGGGGACGGCAGCGCAGACCAAACAGGCCTCAATGACGGTGCCATAGGTCTGGCCTTTTCCAAGAACTGGGGAGCTTCACCAAGCACACTTGGCAAAGAGCGCCCTGAGGCTATGCATGTGTCTTTAGAAGACGGCAGTGCTGAGCAGTATCGAAGATACATGTATGTTAGATACCATCTTAGATACTGTTTGGGTGTCTTGTATCTCTATCATGATACGTCTGGCAAGACGTGCCTCAGTATCTGTATTTTCGATACGTATGAAAGGAAATATCTTTATTTCCGATGCTGCTATCGCAACATCACCATGCGAAACTATAAATGTTGGCTGAACTCCACTTCTCAAGCAGATACTTCTGCCAATAAGCCACTTGAATAAAACTAAAAGCAGCGGCATTCTTTTATCTTTCCGCCAGAGCCCTTAAGCGAGGGCAAGCGATGGAGTCTGTGCGTCCGTATTGGTGGGGCAGAGTCATGTGGTGGCGCTCGCGCCGTCACGTGACTCTTCCTCATTATCCCTCCACTCATAACCGATCTTTACCACTCTTACGCATTATCCCTCCTGTAATCTGGGGAGGCACCTGCCTATTAAAGATAAGCGTTCTTGGAATCTGCGCATTTTGGACGTATAATCTAAACGATACCGATTGCGCAGGCGCACAGTGGCGTCAAAATGGTGCGTATCACATCGTACAAAAATTGTGCCATATTATAGAGCGCCTTGTAAAATATTACATATCTGATAGCTGATTTCGAACGTGGTTTCACCAGCACAGAAGCCTGTGATGTGCAGGTTCTTGTTTCAAAGCAGGTCTCTGAGGCAGGGCCTCAGACGACCGTATCAAAGGACGAAGCCGTTGGTTTCAAAGAGCAGGACGAGACATTTAATACACACGTTATGAAAGCAAGTAGGAGAAATGAATTGAAGAGCAGAGGAAATGAATAGGAAGGAAAACACAAGTAAAATCCAAGTTAGACAACACATTGAGCTTGGGCTAGGCACAAGTGACAGCACACGTAATAGTTCGATATGGAAGGGTGGTGGTAAGGCGACGAAAGAAGGGTGTTCGTCTCACCAACTGGATGACGGGCTGGTCTACGACTTGGTAGAGCGCTCGATCGCATCGGCTCCGGCTCGTGGAGGGGACGCGGGCAGCTGGCGGCACGTGAAGAGCCAGGCGGCGTTCTTGCCAGGCAGCTGGGCGCAAACTCGGGCCCGTAGCCCGACAGCTCGATCGCTGCTTATAGACGCTGGGGCTCGCTGGTCTCAAGTAGCAGTCTGTGACCCAATGGAGTGGCGATGCCCAGGAAGGCAGGCGGCTCGGCAGCACGGGCACACGGCGGCGGCGTTCTGGCCGGGCAGCTGGTCGTGGAACTCAGGCCCGTAGCCCGAGAGCTCACGTTGTACCCACGGGCGCAGACGCTCGCCGGCCTCGGGCAGCAGTTCCCGAACAGACCGAGTGGCGACGCCAAGGAACGGGTTGGCAAGACGCAACGGCCGTGTGAAGTCCAGGTGGCTCGGGTCCGGAACCCGACGGCCCGTCTTCAACCCCCGGTCCAGTGGCCGACCTTCTCCTGGTGCCGCTTCGGGAACTCTCCCTCTCTTCGGCCACTGCCTCGTTTTTCTTCCCTCTGGTCCGTGTGTTACTTTTGGATTGGTCATCTTCGGGCTCCGTGGGCATCGGTCATTGGCCCCCGTGAGCGCCGTGGTCCTTTCCAATTGGATGGCGCTTGGTTTGTTTGTTTTTCTTGTGCCGCGGCACCTCGGGCTTGACGCTCGTTGTCGTCGTCGTCTTGCGCTCACCATGTTCACGTTCACAGGCGCACAACTCACTAAACTGTCTTCGCGCACTACCACACACCACAAGCCCCAACTATTAGGCCACGTACGCATGCGCAAAACTGCCCGGAACAAATACCCGTAGACATATTCGTTGCGTAAGCCATGACTGTGAGACCTTTACCGCGTTGGCCGCGTTGCATAGCAAGAATTTACATATAAAAAGTCAGTGCGCGAAACTTTTACACCATAGTCACGGTAACGTTTATCAAAGTGCATTTTCAAATTTAAAAGCAACAGCCATACGGCTACGTTTGAATAAATATAATACTCTCGCGGTTGTGATGCTTTGGTTCTTCCTTTGTTATTTGGAGATGTAACACGAGTGAAATCAACGTCACAGGAAAAATATGTAAATAACTTCGGTGGCAGGTACAATGTTACTTTTATGCAGAAAGTTTTGATACGGCTTTATAACATCGTGTTCCGTTCACGTGACAAAATGAAAACAGTGTGTAAGCGATCGAACGCGGTGGAGGCATGGCCGAGATGCATGCCGGGAAGAGGTCGCAGCATGTCGTAGGTTCAGCAGTGGTGCCATCGTGCGATGCTCACGCTTTACGTCGTCCATGCTCTCGTGTTCCACGCCATTTGTTTATGCACAAACACGCAAGCAACCAAGGCATGTACGTACGGTGCTCTTAGCGGTTACTGAAATGAGCCCTATTTCGACTGCGACCATAATACAGCCGTGTTAAATTAACTTCTTGGGTTTTACGTACAAAAACCACGATTTGATTATGAGGCACACCGTAGTGGGGGACTCGGGGTTAATTTCGACCACCTGGGGTACTTTAACATGCACCCAATGCATGGGTGCATTGGGTGCATGACGACGCAACTTCATTTAAAACGTAGGCGAAAGCTTGTGCATATACGGAACGCGCGGATAACTCAAGCAACCAGGGACCAGCTTCTGCAAGCGGCATCGCGCCGCCGTATCTGTTTCGTCGAGGTGATGCCCTCTCCGCCATGCTCTTCCCTCTCCACGGTGACGTAATTTCACGCGTCACTTAATCATTTCGGATTTCCCGCGCAGTGGCGGTTGCTATACCAACGGGAGATTCAACCAATAAAAACCTTTTCTGTCTTGAAGTTGCGTCGTACCGTCGATAGGTATCCGCTGCCGTCACTGGGCTGATCGGTGCGCGCCGTTGCTACTTTATCTGGTCGATCGCGTCTCGCAAGCAAGCCACAGAGAAAGAAATTCATCAAGAGGGGACACTGAGCGAAAACTGGAACATGAAACACGTCACGCTAGTATTGATGCCGTCCGTTAGCTGTCTCGATCATCGAAAGAAAAAGTGAAATAAACTAGCAGACATGGTTCTATATTTTTTGTATTCTTTGCCGCGAAAACAAAAATGTTTTGCGTACAAATGAACTTATAACTTGCAACTTAATTTTCTTGCGTTATCTAGCGACTGGCCAATGACGCGCCAGATGCATGCGTCCTACGCCAGACACTCCACCGAAATTTGCGAGGACGGCTGCGCATGTGAGCGCTCGCCTGTTCGGCGACCCGTCTGTCTTTTTTTTTTTTTGAATGTAGCCTGGTTTCATGGCCTCCTGGCGTATTCTCGCGTTCCTTCTGCACTTGGACATGGGACCACTGCACTATTGGACGCCAAGGTGAGAGATTTGTTTCACAGTTTGCGACACAATTAGGCTTACGGCACGGGACCGAGACTTAAGACACAGTAAGCGAAAGACAGCTCGGCCATCCTGGCGCAGTTCATTTGAGGTAATGAATCGTGCTGGGACATCTTTATGACACTTCCTAGGGGATTGTTGTAACTTATGCCGGTACTTTTGAGGTACACTGGCCGCACAGGGCGCTCTGACGCAGTTAGCGAGAACCAACTCGGCCGTGGTGCCTAGTGTAGTGCATCTTACCAGGAGAAAATCGTGCCGCTTTCTCTGACGCTAGATATTACTGAAAAGTAATTTCGTTACTTTTTGGGGTACTTTTGAGGCACGCTGGCCGCACAGGGCGCTGTGACACAGTTAGCGATCAGCAGGTCGGCCGTGGTGACAAAGTTTGGGGTGCAATGAATCTTAGTGGGACAAGTTTGTGACGTTTTTTGTGACCCCGCAACAACATATGCCTTATTTCGGTAATCACGCTTGTCGAAAACGCGATGAGCAATTGCCAAGAGTCATAACATGGGAGTGTTTTGCTCGCGCCCGCACAACTCACAATATATAACGCCGAGGAACATAATCCGAAACTTCTAATTCGAAAATTCCGTCTTCTAAAGGACTGAAAAACGCTTTGCACCCACGCATTTGTCTTGAGTGCGAGTACAAGGCTTTCTGCGAGCGTCTAGCAAGGTCCGGCGGGAGCCTCTGTTGCGTCCATCTATGTACGTAGCCGACATAGATGTACAGGCGAGTGCAAAATTTTAGAGACCACGGAAGCAGCGACAAAACTGCATCGCTGCGCCTTCTGACGGCTGCGCGCCTAAGTTCGAGAACGCGTACTGCGCACGCGCGTCCTTTTTTATCTGCCCGCCCGCTCGTTCGGGCACTTCAACGACGCGCGCACCGGAATGCGGGAGAGAGCGCAAGGTGGCACTTCTCCAGTCACCGTGGAACTGTAGAGCGCAAAAGACTTCGCTGCTTCCTGACCTTATCACATAATCCGATTCAAGAAAAAGTAACGCAAAGCATGTGTTCCGCGCCGCGGAACGTCTGCAAGCAAGGCGCAGAGTGTCGCTGGGAGCAAATGAAGTATTTCCTCACGATATGACGATATCATCTCTCGGGTGATTCCACGGCGACTGCAGAAGTGGCACCTTGCGCTCTCGCCCGCGTTCCGGTGCCTGTGCGGTTGAAGCGACCGAACGAGCAGGCTGGCAGTTTAAAAAGGACGCGCGTGCGCAGTCTGCGCTCTCGAACTCAGGCGCGCAGCCGTCAGAAGGCGCAGCGATGCAGTTTAGTCGCCGCTCCCGTGGTCTCTAAAATTTTGCACTCGACTGTACTTATAGCGCCCGTGTATTTGTGCTATTAAAATGCAAGAAATAATAACCGGAATAGGGGAATGCTTGGAAATCAGATGTTTTCATATTTTATGGTATTGTTTCGGATGAGTCGGATATTTTCTACGCCATGTATGTAAAAGCGAATTGCTGTTGTTTGTAATGCCGCCCATTCACCGCTTCCGCAGGTTTCGCCTCGACTCGCAGTATTCCTAAGCCTAAATACCAAAATGACACATGCTTGTAATTTACTTTTTTTTTCAGCTGATAGCGTCCGGTGGAGCTTCGTACGGGAACTACTGCTTACCTGTGGCCGCAACGTTGCATGAATGCACAAAAAGCCCGGACCGAGCATTATATAGAGCAAAATAAACATTACCTCAATTCAGAAGGCGTCTTGCGTCTACTTTGTGATTGCACGTGGCACAGATTCGATGGGGCTGATAAGGATCGTTCGCAATGATTTTTACCAAATAATAAAACGATTCTGCGTGAAGACCGCGCGCGGTTAAAAAAAGAAAAAACGATGGGCTCAGCCGGCGTGCCGCATGCCAGCTAGCGTTAACGCGCGCGCCCGAAACCGGAAGTGTGGTTCAGGTATTGAAGCCGACCGCTTGGCGCGCTGCAGTCAATTCGGCCGCTGGGCGCCATGGGAGTTCCGCTCTTGTTGAATTAGCAAGCCGAGCAGTGTCCCCACCTAAAGAGTACATATCTTACACCGTGGGCACGGCACAAAAAAAACCGTAAACTCTCTGTGTCTTCGTCCGTTAGCACGCTATGGCCAAAGCTGCTCACAATAGTACAGCCTCCCACATTTTTACCTACATCGCGCGAGAACACTATAATATGGCCGTGCGTTGTCCTGAAGGGAACATCGCTTTAAACGACTCTTGCACAAAAGAGGGCTTAGTGCGCTTGAGAATACTTCTGTCGGTCTCACTGATCATCGCCGCTTAAAGATTCTGAAATGACGTGTGATTGACTTTCACGTGATATAGTTTGAAATGCGAGAGGCTGCGCGTCATATTTACTTGTCACCGGGCCAGGTACACCTTTGGGTAGGATATATACATTACTTGCACTTGGTTGTAAAAATACTCTCTTGTCACTGTAATCCATGTGCGCGGAGGAAGACTGATAGTTAAGACGATTATGCAGTAATGCGTGCGGGATTTGTCGGTTCTCCATATCGTCTGCATGCTGCCGTTCGGCTTTATAATATTGCCGCAAGGTAGACTAGCAAATATTGAAAGCCAGAAAGACTGCTCACTTATACTCAATATCATCGCACAATACTCCTCACGCTTACTTGTATTCAAGGGTTGTGCGACTGCCTAGGCCATCATGAAGGAATGTTGGCAGTTCGAGGAAAGTGAGAGTCGGCACATGAGACAATTTGTTCGCATCCTCAACGCTCAAAGGTTGTGGTTCTCAACTCAGCCATGGAAGGATTGCATCATAGAGTGCATTGTCTCTCATGGGATAGAGTCAGCGTCCCAAATTTCGGCCCCGACTCCCACTGCAACGACTGATGACCAGGCATCTCGCTTATATGGGCAGTCGCCCGACCGTTGCCAGGCGTTGGCGTCGGCCACAGGACCGACTGGATCTCGCTTCTACGCCTGCCGACATTCTCACCTTATTTCGCACCATCAGGATTCAGCTGAACATGTTCTACAGCCAACTGATTTGTCCAAAAATTTGGCCACCCGGTCAACGTTATGGAATTTCGTCTTTAACCCGACAAAGGTAGTGCTCACCTAAAATTTCCAGTGGTTTCACCTTTCGTATGACGCCGGCATTTATGTCGGTCTGTGTTCATATTTTCCAGGATTTTTGATAGCCATTGTAACCATAGCACGTCGCCTGATCATGTTCCTAAAAAGTAATTTTATTTTCTTGAGGCTATCGTGTTGTGCTGCTATGCACGAGGTCGCGGGATTGAATCCCGGCCACGGCAGCCGCATTTCGATGGAGCGAAATGCGAAAACACCCTTGTACTTTGATTTAGGTGTACATTAAAGAACGTAAAGAACCCCAGGTGGTCGAAATTCCTCCGGAGTCCGGCACTACGGCGTTCCTCATAATCATATCGTGGTTTTCGCACGTAAAGTCTTACGATTTAAGTTTAAAACGGGATACCGGTGACTAAATGCGGACTTTAGGGAGCCTGAAGCAATATAAATACAATTTTGAATCTATTTCTAAATTGTGTAAATATAAAACAATATATGTGCAAATTTTTCTTTCTTGGTCTCAATTCTGGTCTCACTTATCCTGCAATACGAATAATTTGTAGTGATACTGACATTCTATGATGTGACATTTTTTTTAAATTTTGGAAGCAGTCTTTTGAAGGATGATGTGTATTTTACTACAACTCTGAATTATCTTCAGTTCTTTTATTCTAGTGAATGCTTAGATAGCTTTCATTTGAATTTCTTAATAAATCATTCTGTGCGCTGTTGAATAGAAATCTTTGATTGTGAGGAATGACAATAATGTTAGTAATAAAAAGTGGGTAAGCGGTATGAACAGAATTTTTGTAGAACAAGTGAGCACGAAATTTGGATAGTTGGGCTACAGCTTGTGATAGGATAGAGTGGTTAACACTTAGAAAAAGACACTCGTGCAATGCAGAAAGTGTGACCTGTTTTGCAACCACCTGCATGGATTTGTGAGACAGCTGTATTGCAACCAAACTGCATGGATGGAGATGTGAACACTATTCAAATTCGAAAGCGAAATGTTTAAAATTTTGTCCTCACTGTATGCTTCATCCGTAGTTACACAAAAGTTGTACATCTTCTGTCTAATATTGTGTACTTCAAGCTCATCCCGCAAAAAGTCTGCAGAGTGTTGCTTATTTCCGTTTACTGAACACACGTTATTTAGAACTGTCGTACGGCTCGATATTACTATGCTTTACATAATAACCTGTAGCAACGCGAAAGGGCTAACATTATTGAAACTAGAATAAAAATATTGTCAGCTTTGTTTGTAATAGGGTTAGCAGCAGACTCGGTCCCACATAAACTTTGTACCATTTGTGCTCAAATAACCTCATGGTGAACGTTTTCTTTTAAATGTGATGTTTTATTTTAAGTACAGTAATTTTTGTAACTATACCGCGTGTTCAGTGAAAGCTATGGATTTTTGAAACCACTGGAGCGCTAACGCTTACTTTGTTCAGTAACTATCTACAGCGCTGGTGCTGTGTGTATGTATTCCTCGTTGTAGCCGTATTTCGCCCTGTTTAATGACGAAGTATCAGTGCATTTGTCGTCCTAAATTGAGAATAGAGAGAAATCTGCTTATTGAACCGAATTTGTTGAATCATTTATGGAAATAATTTGGCGTGCATAATAAAATTTCATAATTCAAGCCAGTGAAAGTTTATGGCACTTGGCAGGAGTGCTTAGGTTATAGCACCAAGTTGGAGCTGGGTCAATTCAAAATTTTTGGTTAAATTGTTGCTTATTGTATCAGTCATTTATGTAACATCTATCACTGCAGGACAGTGTATCTCAGGTCGTCATTCTTGGGCGGGCCATTCAACTGGAGAGACTCTCTGGATAATGGCTGATGAACATATATCGAATACTCAGTGGCTCGTTTTCTCTAAACAAACCTTGTGGGCCATTGCAAGTGCAGAGGCTTTACTGGACATTATTTGTTACGTATAATTTGTAGGCATGGCGATTGCATATAATGAAATTAACATTGCTAGTACTGAAATGTTACCCGCCGTGGTTGCTCAGTGGCTATGGTGTTGGGCTGCTGAGCACGAGGTCGCGGGATCGAATCCCGGCCACGGCGGCCGCATTTCGATGGGGGCAAAATGCGTAAACACCCGTGTACTTAGATTTAGGTGCACGTTAAAGAACCCCAGGTGGTCCCAATTTCCGGAGTCCCCCACTACGGCGTGCCTTATAATCAGAACTGGTTTTGGCACGTAAAACCCCAAAATTTTTTAACTGAAATGTTACTTGTAGATTACTAGCAATTATCAAAGATAAAGCAATGCTTATATAAAAGGCGCATTTCTTGAAATGTAACTTCACATTTTATATGTTTACAAAATTGTGAAATTGCGCGCTTCTATTACAAGTTACCGGTTTTGGAGTGCAGCTGATGAAGGTAAATGTTACTGACGACGTTCGTCGCCGACAATCGCCGCTCGTCTCTCATCGAGCTATGGCGCGTTCTACACGAGGTCGAGCACGTCGTGCCTTGTGATTCAACGTGTTTTTATGCTGAATAAAACTTCCACGTGCTCTGCAGCGTCCACCATGGTGCCTGAAGGGTGCTTTCGTCACTCATATCTGCAGCGCGTTACGCGTCGCAGTGCGCCATTTTACCTCACTGGCTCATGAAAGCTATACGTGTACATCGATACTCATATTATGTGCGATCTGCAGTATTATTTCTTCTCCTATATTCTAATCTGCAATGTTCCAGAATGTCTCTATCGTTTTGGGACGGGCATCGGATTATGAACTAAGGAAGCCTGTGTGTGTGTGTTTGCGCGTGCGTGTGTCACGTATGTGTCTGTATCGTTTTGCACGTCGGAGTATACGGTCTAACAAAGCCATACGGGTGACATTGCCGGCTCTATTTTTTTAATAATGTTTATTTGCAAATCATCACCACATGTTCTTTATGCGGTGCACATATGGTAATCTATGAAAGCTGGTTTTTGACCGAGGGCCTCACAGAACGGGAAGGGTATCCTAACAACCGTCGTCACCCCGGTTTTGGTAACTTCATGCATGAGCATACATGCATGCGATTTTGTTCTCGAGCAATCGAAGGTCATCAAGAATTGCCTAATAGGTAATATCTATGGGCAGTCGCTGTGACGTCATTGACTACCACAAAAGACAAGGTGTCATGAAAGTTGTAAGCGAGAGCAACCGTTCTCTTACGAAAGATTATGGGCTAGCTCCTTGCTGCATGCAGCAGAATAAATTTGGCAGTATGTTCATGGCAGCACTATCTAAAGATTGCCAACGCTTTGTTCGCGATCACGCGTTACGCAAGCCATAGAATTAATATAACGCAAGTGTTACGAAAGTTCTCGGCCGCTGTTAATCACCGTGAGTTCAAAAAGGAACGCAAATAGAACTAAAAAAGTAATGCTGATCAGGGGGGCTGTAACGTAAATTTATTCCAAAGTGTTCTAATTCCAAACTCCTGACGTCACATTTACGTAACCACCGACGCAAGCATCGGGCGGTGACCCACAGCGTTGTCTGAACAACCCAATCAAACACTCTCCTCGTTTATAGGAGGTCACATTTTTTCGCTTTCAAAACCAATAACATTGTCTACACTCAGCGGTTTTTCTTATCTAATTGGTTAGTAAGAGGCGAGGTGCACGCTCTGGTGGAGAGACTTTCCATGGGGCCGAGCCAGCACAGTGGAAAATGATAACCGCATGAAGCCGGCTTCTCCGATTGGTCCGCTTCGCCTTGCTTAGCTTGTGGTGGCTAGTTGAAAATCGCAGCGGCGTGCAACAGGAGGATAAGAATGCCGCTAAAACGGATCCCCAGCAAGGAAGAGATGGCAGAGCGATGTCGTATGCATGCCGAAAGGGCTCGATAACGTTTTACTGCCCCACAAAAAGGTTTATTATGCGCAAATAAATACATGCTCACCGGCAGGTGCCAGTAGCGAGCGTCTGAGCGATCGGCTCGCAGCCACCTTCTATTCCTTTTGGAGCGGGGTAGTCTGTGGATATTCAGAAAAAAAGATCAGTTTTGCTTTGCATAATAATGCATTTTTGTCGCATACACGTCACTTTGACGTGGTGATCGAGGTTCCGCGGTTTTGTGAGGTCGCGTGACAGACAGGCGAAGTGGGCGTAGCCAGACAACATTGGACTAATAGCCGAGGGCTAATGGTGAAAAGGCGTTGAATCAGGAATGATTATTTTTCTTTTGTGCGGTTTAATCATGCATAATCAGTGTGTACGTGTTTTATCAGTTGGGGAGCTATCGCGGTTTTCGTGACGTCGCGTGACAGACAGGCGAGGTTGGGAGTGGCCCGAAATTGTTTTGACCAATCGTGGAGGCTGATTGCCGAAATTGGAATCAAACCAGTTTGGAATCATTTTACGTTATAGCGCCCCAGCTTTGCATGAAGCCAGCAGCAAACATGGATGGTCTACTCGGCGCCGGAACACCGCAGTGTAGCCGGAAATATTGGGTTGAATATACCGATAACAGGAAAACTGCGCTGTTATGTCGCTCCTACCGGGCTCGGCCAACGTTTAAAGAAGTGTACTTAAGAGAAGTCCATATTCAAAGGCGTTGTTTAATAACTTTTGATGCAGTGGGCCTGCGTGCCGTTTTGTCTGCGGAGCAGAGCACTGGGACAGGTTCCGCCACCGGACAGCGACTGGACGGGCCAGATAGACTTTGGGGACAGCGGACGGATATTCGACGAATTCGCTACCACAGCGCTTGGTGGCATTCCATGGCAGGTAATCCCGTCGAGCAGATGGTAGTGCCGGAATTACTGACTGCAGCATATGTGACGGATATGACACCATAGTTCAGCTCCGAGACGCGTTTATTTTATATTACCATCTTAAAATCTTTGTTTCGCCGAACCGAACCCCTTAACTACACAGGCTTTTAATGTTGTGTTTTTGTATACTAGCGGTAGCGTTTCTCTCCGCTATTTTTCCGAGATGTGTAAACATCCAACTTCCAGAAGTTATACTAACAGTGCATGTGATACACCACGCCTTGAGAGCACATAATATTGCGACAGCAATTGTATGGTCACTGCAGGCGAATTTCCGCCGCCGTCGTTGTTGTTGTCCTCACGGTAATGTTCCGTATAAAGTACAAGTGCGATAACGCCGCGACCGTGCGCCGTCTGGTGTATGTGTGAGGGAAAGCATGCGAAGGTGAGCCGAAAAGGAGGGCGGGCAGGATCGCAGGATCCGTGGTGTCGTCTCGCGCGCGCAAGAGGTGGGGGGACAAAAAGACGTGCATGCGCTAGATGGGAGCGGGGAGATGATGCAGGTTAGCGCGCTTCTCCTCCGCTACTGCCGCCGCGGCTGCGTGCACCTTATCTTTAAGGAAATCTATGGCGGGTGCAAAATCTAGGCAAGTCGAGATAGCTGATGGCTTCGTGTGCGCGGTGTTCTCAAGTGCCTAGTTCGTGTTGAAGCGAGAGGCAGCAAGAAGGGCAATTTGATCACCGCTATTGCCGCTCTTCATCCCATGAGTGTCCGGATGAAAGTGTCCGTGGTGATCGAGTGAGTTGTGTTCATGTTTGCCTGGGCGCGCGTCACACTATGCTTGATAATTTATAGTATGTATAAAGCAGCTTATGCTGCCTATAAAAATTACTCCTTGAAGATTGGTATAGATGTCTACTAATTTCAAATCGCAATAAATTATTCGCATTCGCATTATGCGTGCGATGTTCTTCCTGACTGAGCTACCGCGGAGTCCTTTTTCCAACCGCTTACTGGGGTATCTATATTTATGTCTGTGTGGTAGAACTAACCCTGGGGTGTTAGCCAGCACCACCACTCACGGCCATGGTAGTGGGTGCAGAAGATCCGGTCTCCCGCAGGCGTTACGTATAATGTAAGCTGTCCATATATATATATATATATATATATATATATATATATATATATATATTAGGAGATAGAGTGCGAGTGGGGGAGAAGAGGGAGACAGGGGGTAGAATGGAAAAGCTGATCTGGCTCCAGCCCCCCTCCCCCCAACCCCGGGAAAATGAAACCTCTCCGCCCATCAGTCAATGTCGTAATATTATTACATGTATATTTTGCACCCGGCAGCTATTGTTATCGGCCTCTCTACAGCCACGTAGCCTCTACAATTTGCTATTCATCACTTCACTGAAAACTGATTACGATTTACTTGGCGCTCTTTGGTCACGTGTGGCGCCACAAAACAGCACAATATTAAGCATGAAAAGCTTTTGGCCCCGGTTGTCGGTGACCTTCAAGAGACCTTGAGCCAAATTCCAGTGCCATTATCCGGGCACTTCAGACGAGAATCGGGCGAGAACGAAGCGAAAACATCCAGGCATCGTTGCGAGAGCAAAACGAGCTCATCCGGGCAACCAGTAAAAACTTGAGAAAATACGGTCTCTTACCCCCAACCCCTTGTACACGACCACATTACATACGCTGATTACTGCACAAACAAGTTACAAAAACATATTGCTTCCGTATTCTTGCTAATGTTTGTTCACAATATCACTAAAGATGTAACTTCTTTAATTTGCCATTTCCAATAGCGACGTTCAAAAGGCAGATACAGTGCACCATACACTTGAATTTAACCTTTTGGCGCTGAGACAGGGTTGCCTGTGCTCTTTTCAACACCAGCGGTCCGTGAGTTACACGGCGCAGGTTTTGTGCCCTCCTTCCAGAGATGGCTTCAGGTATGTATTCAGGTCTGTGCTTGAGGTATGTGTACGAGCGAAAGACAGATCCTGGTAATAATGTATAGACAAGTTGACACAATTGGCAAATAAAAATGACTCCGTTCTTCCACTCAATAATCAGGCTCTGTTCTGTTTTCGCAAGAAAGTGGCTTGCACAAAGTTCCCTTTCTCAAAATACATCAAAACTTACTACCACCTAGACTATACCAAAATAATTTTGGAATTGTTTTTGATAGCAGCCAAACTTTATTACCCACAACAGCTAGGAACTATGAATTAAGTTACCATATTGAAGGAGCTATCCTGGAAGCATTGGGGTGTAGAGCGAATGCTCGGTTTACGTATTTACCGCTCTGTCATACTTGGCTGCGTAGTTTATGGATCAACAAGACAGTCCTACCTCAAATGACTTGACCCCACACAGAATCACGGATTGCACCTAGCAACTGGTTCGTATAGAATTTACGCGTAGAAAGTTTACACGCCGCAGCCATGAACCCTGCCTGAAACACCGAGTAGCCTTTCTCCCAAATTCATGCATCCTAGGAACTAGAGCTCTACATAGTCATATTCACTAGAGCTCTACATATTCATGTCATACCCTTATTACTGACACCAGGGGTGCTATGCAGGATGCGCCGAGTTTCGCGTTCGCACGAGTTTTACCCGAGTTTGCTCGATGGCAGTCAGTGAACGGAGATAGCATGGAACGTGCAATAACAACACGCAAAAATAAATGTCGAGATAAAGCCGAGTATGACAACATGAGCGCACCCTGCGCAGTACAGTGCTTCCTCGCTTCAAGCACAGAGGGCTGCGCAACAAAACGCGCCAGCGCTGCGTATTGTTATCAACGTATTATCGCAATTTAGCAATACCGTCACTGTCCCGCTGTCTATCTGCACACTTGGCGTGAGCCGCTTGCCTCGCCTTTCTCGGGCGCATCAAGGGCGTGCCTCCTCTTTCGGGCATTATCTTTCTATCCTCCATCGAATGCGAACAGGGCACATTCGGTGCATTCTTGCACCTACAGTTTCCCTCAATCGAATACATTGAAATACATCAAATAAAATAACAAACATTTTATTTCTTAAAGCATCAGTTTTTCGTTTTAAATGCTATAAATTTGTGATGACAAAAGGACATCAAGTGAATTATTAAATTTTGAATTTTTTTGCCGCGAGTGGCAACAGTGAGGCGAAAGCTTACAAGCGGATACATTCTAGAGGGTCGCACGCACGAGGGAGTTCATACGGTGAGCAGTCGCCAGGGGCGCTGCAGTGCTACTCTCGATAAAATTGATGCGATAATGACGCATAAAGTCAGTCATGATAATGATCTGTCCATTCCCTGTCTATTAGGAGAATGGCAACGCAGCGCTGTGGCATGGCTGTTCAACGCAGGTGCTTCCACTGAGGCGGCTAATGAGGCCGCCGCTTTGCCAACTGAAACGACACTCTAGCCATGAGATGGGGGTAACGGCTGTCGCTGCAAAATTGCTGTGCGTTATTGTAGGGTCCATAGTGACGCAGCACAGTGAAAATGCACCAGTTTATATGCGGGCGCGAAGTGTCCGCGATGCATTGCGAAGAGCGTGCTGCCCAGCGGCACAATTCATCGCTTGTCACCGCTTGCCCAGTGAAGGTGCCTCCGTGCGCATGTACGCAGAATTTGAGTGTGTTGTTCACTCCAATGTGCTTGACGATTGCCTCTGCTGCTGAGCTAGAATCTATCGCAGATGGATATCGTAACGACAGCGCAGCAATTGCATTTTGGCGGGTGAGGGCTCTTGTGTGCAGTTAGGAAATTAGACTTCCAACGCAGGAAGGTGTTCCAATTGTTTAGTGTGCCGTCCTTGCGATGAAGAAATGCCATCGCACTGGGTGTGTGTGCGCTGACCGCTGACCGTGTTGGCGACACTGCGGCTCCGATGCATCACTGATGACAGAGCAGCCATCTGAAATGAGAGCTGCGATACGTTGTCGTTGGAAAACACTACGTACTGCTCAGGATCCTCGTCCACCGCGGCGCATCGACGCCTTGCAAGCAGCTACAGTGACCTGCCGATAATTATTTGCTGTGCGCTACGTCGCCACAATGCAGGCAATGAACCATGTTGTGGGGCCATCACAGCTCACGAAGATATATGCATAAGCCAGCGAAAGTTGATGCTTTTTTTTAATAGTGGTGCTCAGTACATAACCGATGACAGTGCGTTGTGCGTGTTTTATTTCGCCGGTCAAGATTGTTAATGCCTCTCAGTTCCGCACCAGGTCGCTGTTGTCGAAAAATAAGTTGGGCGTGGCCCAACCGTGGTGGGCGCGCACAAGAGTTACATGCCTCGCTCGGGGCGTGACCTATGGTTTTGATTGACACGCGAACTCGGGCCAAACTCGTACATCGCGAAACCCCCCTCGAGTTAAACTCGGGAGCATGGCGGCGGCAGCAGCAGCCTGTGTCATCGCATCCAGCGGCGGCAAGCGTCAATATGACCATCTGGACCCCTTCAGCTACATGACCGACGTAGAGTTTCAGCGTCGTTTTTGCCTTTCCAAAACGTCAGTGCGCTGGCTGTGTGACGAGTTAGGCGAACGCCCTTGTCTGCGGAGACTGCGTGGCGGGCATATTATGCTTTCCGAGCACAGACTGATGTGACTAGGCTGCGGAGGAAAAGTTCGTGCGATCGCTTCGCTTCGGCTCTCTCCTGTTTCAAGCGCTGCTCGTCCACCGCGCCCTAGCCCCAGGCCAGGTCCGGCGTCGTCATCGGAGTACTGGGGCACCTGCGAGCACCTGGGGTTCAATCCGGACCAACAAACCTGCGCAGGCGAAGTGGTCACATTATATTGGAAGGCTCAGAATGGACACCGGGTTGCCTTCCGGTGCAACAGCTGCCGAAATCAGTTTTCACAGTTACACGGTACCGCTGCACTGCACGGGCAGAGAGGTGAAGGAAGTTACTTCGCCAACACGGACCGCCGCGGCCGTCCGAACGACCACCTCTCTAGGCGGCAAATGATTTGGCTCACGTACTGCCTGAGCCAAAGCGTAGACATGTGGCTGTTGAAGGAGATGACCGGCGACTTGTTTCCTCTATCGGGTCACGCCATCGCCGACTGGAGGAACTACCCCCGCATGTTCGCAAGGGACGAGACGCTTGCGCGACTTCCACTCGGTGGCCCCGGGTAGATAGCGCAAATTGACGAGTGCCTTCTTCGCGGCGAGCAAAAGTACAATCGAGGCCGCCTAATGTCGGGCGACAACTTTCCGCCGAGCCGCCAAAAACGGCGGTGTTAAAGATGGTGGCTCATGGGTCTTCGGCATGTTCTGCGCGACCAGAGGGGTGCTGCGACTTTCAAGGTCAACCGACGAAAGGCGGTGACGATAGGCGCCATTATTGCAGCCAATGTTCAACCGGGGACCATTATTCATAGTGACGAATTGGCCGCATACAAATATATCCCTAATTTAGTGGATGCAAGCGGGGCATGCCTCAATCTGCATTGGGAGATAGTCAAGCACAGCGTGAACTTTGTGGACCCCATCTCGGGCGTTCACACGCAAAAAAAAAAAGTTATTGTCAGAAAGTGAAGCGCCACCTCGTCAGCGATGGGTACGATGCTGGAGTCCCACCTGGGATGAACGTGGTGGCACTCAACGGCCACGTGCGCTGCGAAGAACCTTTCTTGCGTTTGTTAAAAGCCACCGATCGCTCGGGCTACCCAGTATTAGAGTGTACTAGACAATGGTCGAGTGGGCCGAACGGCGCTCTGCTGCTGAGGCGCCGCGTGTGGAAAAATAGTGCGAGGGCGCTGCGAGTGAACTGGATTGGGGCGGAGACGCGCTCCGCGGCATATTCAACGTACTTTGGCAGCGGGCGCCGAGGCCGATTGCGCATAGTACACTCTTAAAATAGCGCTTTATTTCAACTGCAACTTTATGTTTACACCATTTTGCCAAACATATATATCAGAGACACAGATTATACATCGCGACGTCTTCAATTTCGCTGTCGTTGTCAAGGGCGTCGTCTGCTAGCGAGCGCGCGTTCGCTACGCGGACGCTGGCCGATGCCCAATTTTTCTCGCAGAACATCTGTGCAGTACATTTTTTTAATAGTTTAGTTGATTCGGTGCGTCCGTGACTCTTGACGGCCGGTTCCAAATTTAGTTTTAGCCAGGTGAACTGCTGTTTTTACCACTGTCCTCTAAAAGTAACTTGTATCTCCGGAGTCCGCACCATGAAGGTTACGTAAGAAAATTTTATTATTGATATCGTGTCATTTTACCCGCGCTTCTTGTTGGTGGATATTGATCAGGGACAATGATCGAAGAAAATAATATTAGAGTGAAATAAACAAGGTTTATTTACTGCGTGGTGCGATGAATGACCAATGTATTTCTAGGTAAATAAATCAAAGGGTACATAGACAAATTTATTTACGATATATATTTATATATATATATATATATATATATATATATATATATGCAGGGGGGAAATAACAAATATTCTAAATGCCATATTTGAAAAAGTCAGAACTCCCGACCGGAATAAGCACACGTGTTTGCAGTAACAAACAAACTTATTAGTGAGTACTTGAAACAAAACTTTCATTCCTAGAAATATTAATCATAGCAGGCAAAACCATCTTTTATATATATATATATATATATATATATATATAGATGTGTGTGTGTGTGTGTGTGCTCGCGTGCGTGCGCGCAAGTGTTTGCGCGCACGTACGACGCCGCATAGTCATTTCTGTTCGAATGTAACGCATAACAGCTTTATTGAAATCTCAAAGGTGAGTGGCTGCATGGAAGTGAGGACTGTTATTCCGAATGATTTTGCTGCCGGAGAGTCGTGGCTGTTGCGCAGAGGCGCAACAGCCACGAGAATTACCGGACGAGTGTTCCTGAAAGAATTAACGGACGGGTGTTAATAAGTCCTGCTTAATAAGTCCTGCGTTTTGGGGCAGCCTGCAAATTCGCTAACTTGATTCAGACAAGAATTTTTGACACTCTCATCATGTTTGCAACCCATTAAAACTGAGTGTCCCATGTGGTACCACACTTCAACGAACGCAACAGATCTGCACATATCTCTACGTGCATGTGAGACATGCCGTTCCTTTAATTGTTTCATTATCGTCGTTATGATAGTGCACCGGATAACTGAACGCACCTGTTTATAATATACAAGCTGCAGAGTTGAGCGGTCATACATTTGGGAACGGCATTACATTTACGCATGAAATATAGGATAAGCGTTACATGTTTTTCTCGGAAATCAGACTCGGGAATAACTTATGTTGTTTACACCCCCAGATATAAGCCGAAGAACGCAGCCACCTGCTTTTTTTCTTTTTTATTTTTTTAATATAAGCAAATGCTTGGGTTTTATGTGGCATAATCACGATATGATTATGAGGCACCCGGTTTGTTTTTGCCACCTGGGGTTCTTTAACACGCACCTAATAGAAGTACATGAGTCTTTTTTCATTTTGTTCCCATCGAATTCCGCGACCTGGATTGAACGCGTGAGCTCCAGAATTAGCAGCGAAACGCCGTATCCACGATATAGGCACTAATTACGTAGGCTACCGCGCAGGCTTTCTTTCTTTCTTTTTTCTTTTTTGAAGTATCGACTGGAAAAAAATTTCACGTACTGCTTACGGCCAAAGATTAGCCTATAGAATGGCTAACTAAAACCGTTTTCGGCGCTCGAGGTGCGACTGCAATAAATGACCCTGTACCAATTACTCCGCATTCTGTTACGCGAGAAAGGCGGAAACTTGATTGGAATGTTGCACTGCAGTTTACTCTTTCTTTTTTTAATCCATACGAATGCGTCCCGTAAATATAAGTACAAGGCGCCGGATGGGGCAGATATGCTTTACTTGTTTGAAGTGGCAAGCAGGAAGGTTACATATGTTACAATTGCTTCGTCTGCGTTTCGCAAGACCTACTAATATAACACTATATGCGCAACAATACGCACGAGAGATACATGCTGCTTGAAGAATTAGAAAAATATTCTTTCTCCAAAGGGAACCGTACAATAACATAGTAGAATGAAAGTCGACACTGCGGCCGCAATGCACGCGCAATCACCGAGCGGCATTAGATAATAATAAAAATAAATAAAGAAGAGAAAGGAAAGGAATTTATTCTTAAGGCATAAATACATGTCATATGCAATTATGAACCGCATTTGATCGGTCTGAACGCAAATACCAGCGCGCGAAATAGTACGAATGACCCTGCCGAGAAGTATCGCCAGCAGTTTCCAACGGCGCGGCCTTGATGCGGCCCAATCCACTTCGACCGCAGCGTCGCCCCAGTATTTTTCCACGTCGGGCGCCTCACTGCAAAGCATGCGCCGCCCCAGCCGCTCGTCCCACTCGACATATTCTAGTACACTCTACCAGTATAAAGAGTCTCTCCTGCGGTTGTTAGAAGCCATCGTTAGACGCTTGCCAGTATGAAGGTGCATCGCAAAGTAAAAGAAAATATAGGGTAGTTTTCTGACCGTTGTATGAGTGCTTTCCGGTATTCCCGAGTGCTTACACGGTAAGCGCGCGGCTAACCACTTAGGCGCTAGCCGGCGCTCACTTCGTCTCGCAGCTAGGGCAGCTAGGGTGCGCGCATCGAGGCACCCTACTCGCAGGCCTTTCTTTAGCGCGAGCAACGAGCGATCTGTTAAAGGCCGTGTGAAAACCAGGCGCACAACAATCTGTGCTCGGAAATGGGAGCGCAAGCACGTAGCGAGCCGCACCAATCCAATCCAGAGGAAAGAGAAAGAGCAACGAGCGATCTGTTGAAACCCCAGTGAGAAAACCAAGCGCACACCAATCGGTGCTCGGAATTGCTATTGCAAGCACGTAGTCAGCCGCTCCAATTCAATCCAGAAGAAAGAGAAGTGGGATCAAGCTTCCCCTCGTGGTATAAAGCGAAACGTATTAAATAACAAATTAGTCTAATACACATTCAGTGTACATCTTATAAGCTTTAAAATGATTATAACCCACGTTATTGTGACTAATATTATCGTACTAAATACGTTTATTTTATAACTTGCTTGTGCCTGTAATGCACTCGGTGGAACGACAAACAAGTGAAAGAAGGCACAACCATGCACCGACCGTATCATCACGCGAGCCCCAGTTTGTCGACCGCTCATATGGCAACACCCAATAGATGAAAACCCACCAGACTGAATCTAGATAAACCAATGAAACTGGAGGCGTGCCGACGCACAAACTTTGTCTTGTTACCATTTGTTGTTTCATCTTGGGGCGCCGCCAAAGCTCGTGAAGATCCCGAGTTTCGCCAAACTCGGCGCATCCTGCATAGCACCCCAGGAGCAGACTACGGAAACAAGTCACACACTATAAGACCCCTCGTTCTTGGATTAGAAAAAAATTGCCAAGAATATAATGTCCTGAGCGTTGCACCCTGTGTGGCCGAACGACCCAACGATGTGACCCCAAGCACGAGTTTGCATATTTTAATGTGTTTGCTCTAACACATAATAAGAAAAAAGAAGCGCCGCGTCAGCCCATATTGTACAAGAGTTCTAGAATTGCAGCAAAAGTATAATAATTAACAGAGTTAAACACCGACGGCTCAAAGATAAAGGAAGATGCTGAAAGCGCAATCCTATCCAAACGCTCGTAAAAAGGCTTTAGAGTGCCACAGTTCGTTTCAATATTTACACCGGGGATTTACGCTCTGTTTATAGTTTCAGGAGAAACTGTGGCGAGGAAATATATATAGGAGGTTTGGTACACAGATTCACTAAGCGGACTAAAGGTCCCCCATTCAAAATTAGAGTGCTAACTAACCGCTCCTAGGCGACATTATGACTATGTCGCTCGATGCCGGAAATCATGGTAAACTAATTCTTCTCTGCTAGATTTCAAGTCACGTTGGTATCTCAGGAAATGAAAACACAGATAACTGTGCAATAATTGCGGCCCGTCAACGACTAATGGAAAGGAAGATCCTATTCAACGAAATGTATTCGTGTAGTTCGCGTAGTGTTCATCTCAAATCGCAAAAGGTATGAGACTTGAGGAAACTAAAAAGCTGCAAATCTACAACCTAAGACTGGAAGACATGTAACAACCAGGAACGTTTCATGGAAGTAATTTTATGTCAACCTGACATTGGCTACACAAACATTTCTTAACTTTTAGTGAGTAATGAAGGAAAGCTGGTTCGTAATCGATGGCAGCAACCTTTTACCGTGAACCACATTTTCATAACATGTCCGGCTTTGAAGGATAAAGGGCCGAAATACAAGACACCCATTCCGCTATGTTTAGTCTGATCAGAAACCGCACTTGTACCTTTTGAGGTTGTTTTTTTAGTTTTTATACACAACGAGTTTTTATTTTAACTGTGAAATAATTAATTGTGTTGTTTCAAACGCTTGTATACTTAAATCTTCATAAAATCAAAAGACGTTAAAATATTGCCACCATTTTCCGCAGTTTCGTAAATACTTATAACTGGGTTTAACACAGGTTTACTTCCAGCGGACGCTGGCTTGCGGCAGCTTGTTTGACTCGAAGCTGATGTCGTACACAGCTGCGTTTGGCTGCATCTTCCTGGCGATTCCACCTGTGATCATGGGCGCGGCTGCGAAGACAGCCAGTGAGTGTGTGGGCTTTCTGTGATTTATGCAATTGCATTTAAAAGTTTTTGCAGTTCCCTGAAAAACATTTTGTTGAATCTGTTGACGAAGAACAAAATGGTAGTGCAACTTACTCATCTAGCCTTATTACCGGCCTACGCGCAGCACATCGTACTTACCTTAAAGAGCAGCTCAACTAAAATGAAAAGAAACAGAGACAGCAATCATCACTCAAAATAATAGTTAAGGTTTATGCTCCGCCACAGAACGCAAAACTGGGCGAGATGGTTGATCTTAATTGTAAAAGCAGCACAAAATGAACGGCAATACAAGACTGCGAAGTACACGGGAAAGGCGCTCGACTAACTGGTATATTGCAGACATAAGTGCATAAATACAAGCAGTCCATCTGCGCGCACACCCTCACGCTTCTAGTATTTACAACATCTAGTAAATACCAGTAATCTGGTATTTGCAATTCTGTAATCTGCAATTTTGCATCCCTATGCAGGACATGCCGCCTTTCCCAATAGGCAAAGCAATCAAAGACTATCAGGAGCAACTACAAAGTAAAAAAAAATGAGTTCTGGAGATTTATCTACTCATTCAACTAGAAAACACGAAGAAACGAAGCAAAACCAGACGTCAATGATAAAATTGTAGAGCAACATTCAAAACTCACGATACAGCTTTCTGTTGCTCAAAACGCGCTACATAAATGTGTTTTTCCGAGTGTGAAAGAAGCCCGCGAATACACGCAGAATTGCCGCACGACTGGCCACTCGAGGCACTTTGCGTGTATTCGCGGGATTCTTTCGCACTCGTAAAAACACTTTTATGTAGCACGTACTGAGCAACAGAAACCTGTATCGGGAGTTTTTAATGTTGCTCTACAATTTCCTAATTGACGCTTTTAAAATTAGGACAGTACTTCTCGAGTTAGATAGTTAATTGCAATTAGCTAATTAAATCTCCGTAAGGAAAAATTACGGGCGGCTACTCCACTGTACTGGAAACAATATGTTTCCTAGGTACTAGGTTTATGTACTAGGTACTAGGTTCTAGGTTACTAGGTACTAGGTTCTAGGTCCTAGGTACTAGGTTACTAGGTTAACAATATGCACTAGGTTTGCTTCGAGTAACGCCGTTCCTCTTTTCTTAAATGGTGCTGCGTGATAGCTGGGACACCCTGTATATCGAGCCAACGAAACGACCACGACGGCATCCTGTCATTCATACCATTTATGTCACGACAAGCACGTATGTTATTGATGTCATTACATGGCATGCGCATGCATGCCTTGTCAGTCATATTTTAGTTAGACTAAAGCGTTAGATTGAAGTTAGAAGAAGCCCGCAAATACACGCAAAATAGCCGTGCGACTGGCAGCTCGAGGCACTTTGCGTGTATTCGCGGGCTTCTCTCGTGTTCGGAAAACACTTTTATGTAGCACGTATTCAGCAACAGAAAGCTGTATCGAGAGTTTTTCATGTTGCTCTGTAATGTTCTCATTGACGCTTTTAATCTAATTATAATATTAAAGTTGTATAATTAATTAAGACGAATTATGTAATTAGGTGGACTGCAAAAACAATCTGAGTATCTACAAGCGACAGCAAACAACATTACCTTGTTTCTGTCCAGCGCTACGTGCCATTTGCATATTTTTAAATCTTGGTGCATGATAATTGGGACTCCCTGTGTAGATCTTGTTACATAGGGCAATATTCTCTCGCAGTACACCACGCACACCGCCGCCTGCAAGGCTTGAGCCCGGTATTCCATTTCTTGCAAGCAACCTTGTTAATGTTTTCGGGAGTTATCTAAATTGCATCTCTACTTGTATTCCTCACAAACGTCTCCCGTTTTAGGCGAAGCTTTATAGGCTGACAAGTTTCGGCGGCGGTGGTGGTGGTGTCACGCTGAAAAGTGGGCCCATCCTGTTGATAGTGCAGAGAGCGTCCAAGCTCAATGGGACATACCAGGGACAAAAAAGAAAGAGAGAAAGAGAAATAAAGAGGGAAAGAAGACAGACAGAAAAAAAGAAAGGAAATGACCACGAAGGTTAGATACACACACGACAAGCTTCGCTTGCCCCCATTTTCTCGACTGGGGTCGAGAAATGGGGGCAAGCGATTTTTTAGATTACATTGGTTTTTTGAATAACTTTAGAGCCAGGCAACTATTGTTGCTTTTATTGTGCGTTTTATCATAGAGTTTTATAAAATTACTAGCGGGAATTCTGGCGGAAGCTGCAAGTAGGGCAGTTCAGCCAGCAAGGGAATAGATCGGTGGTAGTGCATGGTATTTGCGTTGACTTCATCCTTTCGGCAATAAATGACTTCATGACTTTGCAAAGCGATATTTTTTAAGAAAGTGCTCGGTTATAAGATAATAAATAAAGATTATTAAAAGTGTGTGACGGCAGGATTTGAACACAGGACCTCTAGCACGCCTGCCCGATATTGAAATCTTTACGCCATGGATGGATGGACAAACGGAACCAGTGCAGTTAGCAGCGCTTGGGCGTGCATGCAGAGTCTTATTACCTTCTGCATTAAAAAAGTCTAGATTATTTTAAAGTTTAGGCAAATGAAGAGAGATAAAGCGTAATAAATGAAGCAACAAGAACGTCTGAAACCCAAACATGAGGATCAGACCAATGCACGTACTACCCATCATTGCCGTGGTGGCTGAACGATCACAGCGCTATAGTTCCCTGTAGTAATTGTAGGAAACTATGGTCTTTATAACACCTTGTGGCGGGCTCAGTACTGCGCAAATGGCTTTCGCGCCAATAAAAGCCGATTCAACTGACTAAGTATTATTCTGCTACAGATGCATGCAGTAAGTCCTTACGAACATTTTATCTACGCTTGCATGTTAAGGGGCGGGTTGGTGAACTTGCATGGTGACGGGTAAACAGCTCGAAGATGGACGTGCCCTTTCTAAGAAATAGACGTAATGAGCTCACGTAAAGTCCACCTCCTGTTTCACACTGCTTATCAATCACCAGGTTTGCCTTGTATAAGATGAATTAAGGGCATAACATAACATACGTCGGATCTTTACGTAGAAAATAAACACAAACTTCGCCTGTTGCTCGGCTATCACGAGACAGGAACACATTAGGACGCGAATCTTTATTTGAAAACTGTACCTAGCGGGGCATGCTTTATTGTAGCAGTAGAAGTGGCCCAATGCACGTAGTTCGGTTGTTTGCTTCTATGTCGATGAGAAAGCAAATCCGGGCCATGAATACCGCTATCTTCATAGTTCATGTTGCTTAATTTGAGCCACACCTTTCATATACTAGCGAAGCAGTCTGTTTGGCTAAAGTAAGGTTTTGGACTACGTTAAACTTTAAATGCGACAGAATTTCTATGCTTACCCAACGAGAAAAAGCGTCCGTCCGCTCGTCCGACGTCTGCCCGTACCGTAAGATGGTCGCTTTCAAAATAGAGCCCGCAGCAGCGAGCGACCTTTGTGCTGCCTGTCGCTTGCTTCCACGCGAACGAAGCGGCGAGAACACAGCACTCAGGAAGCTATCAGCACACGCAGGACCCTGCCCCTTTCACAGATCGCTATCAAGTTATAGGCGCACGCGTCTCTCTTCAACGCGAAGCGGTGAGAACACAGCGCGCGAAGCTATCAGGAGTCAGCACTCTCTGTTCCTATCGCAGATCGCTTTAAAGATATGGTCTGCACGGCCGTTTCATATGCAGCCTCCACCGGAGCACGGTTGATCATGGTTCATAATGGTTCGACGCGGATGGATGAGGCACTAAAGAGCGATACCGGCTTATAATGATCGGAACGTCATCAGCGCACCTGGCGCCGCCACCAGTAGTAGTTTGCTTGCCTCATCATTTCACCTTGCGCTGTCGTACGCAGCAGTTCATGTCGCGGCAGCGCTGTCGTTTATACTGGTCGGATCAAGTGTCATGACACTGATAATGATAGCGGTAGGCGGAGAGATGATAAATAGTCACAATACTTACGCATACTTGGACAACTCCCAGAGGAGTTTCTACGTGAATTTTTTTTTATATACGTGCTAGCTTGGTCTACGTCCGCTTAACTCATCCGCGTGATTGGTTCGTTGCAAAAAGTTCCTGCTTTGGTTTCGTGCAGATTTCACCTCACTGGGCTACGTGGGGTCTCACAGGCTTGCAGAAAACGACATCAGTGCGGTTCTCCCTTTCGCAATGCGCTTCCTGACGCCATCGTTTGCATCGATTGTGGGGCTCGGTGCCATCGCATCTGCCGTAATGTCATCCGCCGACTCCTCTGTACTCAGCGCCTCGTCGCTCATCACCAAAAATGTTTACTACACGATTCTCAGGCCAAGAGTAAGTGACAGAAGCATTTGGAGATACCAGTAGGGGCATAATCAAGAAAAACTCCTACTTGAGGATACCAAAGTCCAACTATAAGCCATGCGCAAGGTATTCGCACTCAGAAGGTGTTTGCAAAACTATGAGCCTTTGTTGGATGTCCAATGTGTCCTCCGGCACTAAACTGGCGGATAGACACTTGCGAATATTGATTATATGAAGGGATTTCAAACTATACCTCACGGGCTTCGCTTCTTTTTTTAACGATTGATCAGGCGTAATCGAATTATATTGTACATTTCATGACTTCCTTTATTTTTCGTGGCGTGAAGAGTATATAGCAGAGCCCGTGCCAACTTTTCATCTCCTGTATTCCATATCCGCAATTATCAGGTTTTAATGCTTTTGATTACCACTTTTATTCAAGGTGAACTTCTAGTGAAATAGAGTAACCTTTTTCAATTGAAATTGGACTTCTGTTTTGCATCCACTTCTAAATCTTGGCCATAAGGTGCGCCATAGAACTGGGGAAGGCTGCTTCCTTCAATTCAGTTGATCAATTACTGCGCTTAGCTCTTTTCATCCATCATGTCTACAGTAAACTACGCGCCAACGGATTCTGGACCGGTGTTCTCATCAAATCAGGCTTCGAAACAAGGTCTGATTGCAAGCGCTTCATGGCTAAAAGACGTTGGTAATTTTACAAGAAAAAATTAACGTACCCGGAATCAGCTCTCGTTAATGCCAACCAAATGTCATTCTAAAAAATTGTATGCCGCAGATAATTGCGGGCAATGCTCTGCGGCAAAATAGAGTGCGTCGCGCGTGGATACAGCTTTATTGAGGTATTTGCTTAGACGATTAGAGAAAAAGGATCTTCGTTGAACGTTTTCGAGCATTTCTGATAGAACTACTGGCTCTTAGAAGAAACGCTATTGCGAAATTTTGAAAAAGTGGTTTATGTGTCATGATACACAGTGCACATATTCATAAGTGCGCGGTTGGATGTAAACAGTCGAGTGTTTTGAGATGTTTAGCATATTTCAAGAGAATGAGTCATCAATACTATCAGCAGACCATTCCCCATGCACCGGTAATGCTTGACGCATACTGACATCCTTTGACTTAAGTATAAAGCAGTACAAAATTTCCATTTCGTTGTATTTTCTCAACGATGCTACATATTTTTAAGTATCTCTCGTACGTTAAAACATCATATATTTTATTAATGTTGTGGCCATAAATATTATTATCACATACGTTGTCGTAAATATGTGTTGCCCGTAGGCGCGTGTTAGTTAAATATATATATATATATATATATATATATATATATATATATTGTACTGAGGAAGGTACCAGACGCGTTTTTTTAGCGTATACGTAAGTTACGTGGCAAGCTTCCTAAAATTTATTTTTACGTTTGCAGGGTTATCCTCCTATTCACGACCGACAAGAAGAAGTAGTTTATTGATTGGAAAATGTAGAGAGGTGGCCGGAAAATGGAGTATCTGGCCTGCTACTCTACATAAGGGAAGGGGAAGAGGGGGAAGAAAGAGGGTCACAATGTGGGATGATAATGGGAGAAACGAGGTGAAAGACCACATCGCTTAAATGTTCTATTCACCACAGAATGCGTACGAGCGTTATTGTAAACGTCTCTAGTGTGAATTTAGATAATGCTACTGCTGACTTGTGGTATTGGTGAGAGCTGACTGGGCGTGTTTCTACGTGACGAATCAGTAATGGCGTAATGCACGACAAGGACTGAAGCGATTATGCTTTAGCACGGCGAACCTGGTAGAGTCGGTGAGTCGTCTTATCACTGAGACACACATGCTGGCGGTGTGTCGAAAGCGATACGAATCTCCCAGTGTGTAAACAGCATTTTTGTGTAAACACATTTGAATGTTTAGTCTTCGCACTCTGGCTGTTGGGGTAAATGTTTCACCCTATTTTCACCGCCGAAGAGTGGCCCAGTCGAGCTGCGATCAGGCAGATTTTTTTCCCGGCCACCTTCTTCACTGTACATAGGCAAAAGTAATGTTATTTGGTTGATTCATTGATTGATTGATAGATTTAAAACCTGGCGTGGAAGCTGTCATATACGTTGTGTGTATCGCCTCGTCTCTCATTCTCTTGGGCCGCGATTTTGTAGCGATGCCTTATGACTTATTTTACACTAGTCTTATCATCCACCGCTCACGGCCGGCTGGTCCCGTTCATAACGTGAGCGGACCGTCGCTCTGACCACTGACAGCGCGAAAAGCGCGAAAAGGCATTATTACTTTAAAGGCATCGCTACAAAATACCGGCCTTGGTGTCCGCTGTTACTCTTCTCTTTTTTGTTATAATTTTGCTTAGCCTGTGTGTTTACTACCATTTGAGAGCTGTGTGAAGCTTTAGGTAAGACGTCGCGGGGCTGTCCAAATGTCACCGAACACCAAGCAATAAGTAATTATTGTTTTATGATGCGCTTTCCCAGCAGTACTGCGTGATGCGGTAATCACTGTTTAGAACATTGCCGCAACCTTCTTCGCAGAGTTAAAATGCATTTTCAGATCATTTATTGTACGTGACGTGGTGTCTTTACAGGCGAGCGTAGGAGAGATATCAACGGTGGCTCGAGCCATTGTGTGCCTGGTGGGCGTGGCGACTACTGCGATGGCGCTTAGCGTGCAATCTGTGTACACCTTGTGGAGTCTTAGTGCAGACCTGGTGTACGTCATGCTGTTCCCGCAGCTCTTATGCCTGTTCTATTTGGACCACATGACCAACACCTACGGATTAATCTGTGGTGAGTGCGCTGGTCGTGTCGCTGCATTAAAGGATGGCTGAAAGCCTATACAAAGCTGGCGGATACACGTTTTGCAAGGTTTTGCAGCTTTCCGACGCACGAAAATTGAAATTCAACTTATTTGTTGCTGAAGTGACTGAATAAAAGAAATGAAAGTGTGCGTAAGAACATCAGCATCAGTTCTCTGTCTCTAATTCTCTGAATCAAGTGGTCCCTTCAGCAATGTAGTTTCAATGACGATGGTGTAAATGCGCTTAAAAGACGAGGACGATAGGAGAAGACGAGCCACACACTGTGCAACTTTGAACTTGTTTATTCGAAAGTTGAGTCGTCACTTAGATGCGCTTACACTCGTGACATTTGAAATGCGCATTGCACTCATTACACATCCAAAAACCGTAGTTCCTTTCCTGTCATCGTCAGGGACGCTATACTCACACTTTCCTATAGCGTCCCTGACGTTGAAACTACGGTTTTGTTTCAAGGAACTACGTTTTTTGGATGTGTAATGAGTGCAGTGCGCATGACAAGTTTCACGTGTAAGTGACGACCTAATTACCTATATAAGTGACGACCCAATTTTTGAATAAACAGGTTGACAGTTGCGCTATGTGTGTCTCATCTTCACCTATTGTCCTCGTCTTTAAAGCACACTTACACATTGTGATATCGAACCAACTCGCCGAACAATGTGTACTGACTGACTACGCATAATTTCAATGTTCCCGTGACAACTTGGTACAATATAGGATTGATTATGTCCAATGACAGTATTGATAACGACTACGTGAACACATGCCTTACGTTTGTCTTAACTCAGCTTGTGTTCTTTCCAACGAGAGAAAGTTAACACAGCTCAAACATGCTTGACTTTGTGTTTGCTTAGCATCCCGACAATGTATCACCACTCGTCCACCTATCCGGCATAAGTGATCACAATGCCATTCATGGGTCTTTCTAATGTTCATTTCCTCGCCCGGCTAAAGTTGAGAAGCTTATCGCCCTTTACAACAAGGCAGATTAGCAAAGCATGAACCGATAGCTTACTTATTTTTACACTGTCTTTATCGCCAACCTTCGTAATCACTTCGTTGAAACTAACTAGTCATTTCTCAAATAAAAAATGCAACCTCATCAATACTTGTATTCTCTCTATCACTGTGAATGAACGGTCGTCTTCACCTTGGTTTATTGACACTCTAAAACGCCTTAACAACAAGGAAAGGCGTCGTTTTGCACGGCGAAACTTTCCAAAAACGTACATGCGTCGGAAAAATATTATACAGTTAAAAAAGAGCTTGAGTACCTTACGACTATATGTTCAAGCTGTCTTTCCTTTCTTCCACATTACCTGTTACGGTCAAAAGTTTTACCGAACAATTTTAGAAGGTACCTAACCAAACCCTAATAGAAGTTCGTCTTTAGAAGATTACTGTAACACTCTTATAGCAGACTGAGAGGCTGCAGAAGGAACCAACCAAGGAATTAAGCTCACAGCGACCTCCCTAAACTTCCGTTTTGTGGTCATCCACTTATGCACCCGCTCACTTGTGATTACAACGGCATTGTCAAACTAATACACAATCTTAGACTAAGGTCATCCGCAGGTATACAGGGAAATAATTAAAAAGTCCGGAATATGGGACGTGTGGCACCAGTGTCATGTTATCCTACAATTGTCAGTAATCATTGTCGTCTGGGGTGGTGTCGCATGACTGGAAGGTTGACAGCCATTGCTGTGCAGAAGAAGGGTTCGCCATACTAATGTGATGCTTACCACGTGATATCGCTTAAATACGTTTGCTCCAAACAAATGGAACATGTAATTTATTGCCACGCCGTCAAATTGTTAATATCCGCCGGCTTTATTCACGCTAACTAACATGGCTTTCAAGAACGACAACAGTTGAACGTCTTTACAACAAACGACACTACATCCAAATGACCTGTGTAACGAAGGATTGATAGTGTCTCAGCCGAATTCTTATATTTCATATGTATTGAGAACGCCTCTGCAACAAAGACCTCTACAACGAATTTGCCTGTACAACGAAGAAATGTGGGCGTCCCAGATGACTGTCCTGTTATTCTTCAACGAACACCGCGCAGCAGTGCCATGGCTGCCTTTCGCTAATGTCACCAAGGTGTGCTCTATGCTAGAGCTAATGGCAGCACTAGCGGAGCACTTTAGCGTGCCGATGTCCTGCTGCACTGCTAAAAGAATCGCTGAAATCGTACACAGCTTATAGGAGCCCATCAGCGGTTGCGATGGCTTCGCGGGATCGAATCCCGGCCACGGCGGCCGCATTTAAATGGGGGCGAAATGCGAAAGCACCCGTGTACTTTGATTTAGGTGCACGTAAAGAACCCCAGGTGGTCCAAATATTCCGTAGTCCCCCACTACGGCGTGCCTCATAATAGGATCGTGGTTTTGGCACGTAAAACCCCGTAAGGTAAGGCTGCGACGGCTGACGAATACGTCGCAGTTGATGACGACGTGATAATGTAATCGTAAATGACTACTAACGACGTCTTAGAATCGAGCTCCGGATGGAAATGACAAGATTGTAAACGAAGGCAACAATTATGCCGATCCTATAAACGAACCAAGGATTTCCACGGCGATGCCGACAGTCAACGACCTGGAGCTTTACTTTGCATAGCTCCTGCTTCGGAGCATGGCGTGAATGTCGGTGCAATACGTTTGGCTGCAGTCGCAGATTCTGTCAAAGCACGCAGAAAAGAAAAAAAATGCTGCTTATTTTACAAAGTGTCTCTTGAACTCATGCTAAATAAAGATCTCCGTTGTTGAACATGCTTAGCCTGCTCTAGCGCAAGGAGTATGGTGCGCGATCTTTAGGATGAAGTAACCGGCACAAAGAAGAATTTAGGAGATCCCGAGCATTTTGTTATAAGCTGTTGGACGGTAATAAGTGAAACACAGCTCACTCTTTTCAATTTTCAACATGTCAACCAGCTCACGGACGCGTTGTTTCTTAATTTTGAAAACGCATTTTATGAAGTTGCTCTCGTGCAGCCTTTCCTCAAAATTTCTCCTTTAAATGTTCATTAGCAGGTTGAGAAACTGGACACGTAGCTTTCTAACAAATCGCCATGCAGTTTGCTTATGCCAATTCATTCTCTTCTCGTCTATCTCCTGTCACATCCGGTGTGCCCGAGGGCACCGTATTAGGTCCTTTACTTTTTATTATTTATATTACCGACCTCTTGTCTAACATTTCCTCTACCATCGTCTTTTAGCTGACACGTACGATTTATGGCCCAATTACTTGCAATATAGAATCTAATATTCTTCTGACTGATCTGGATCTAGTCGATCAATAGTGTAGGTTATGGCGGATGTCTTTAAATGTAAGCAAAACATTACTAATGCCTTTACATCGCAGACACAACTACATGACGCGACAAATGCTGTTTTCACGTCATTAATCTGCCCCACATCTTCATCCAAGTACCTTGGCCTATCTTTAACAGGTAATCTGAGCTGGACGCCACTCGTTGTTCGTATCACTAACTAAGACAACCGTAACATGCGTCTTTCCTCGCCCTCTTTTAGAACACTTGCTTATCTATTACTGGTGCAACCCAAACTGGAGTACGCCTACGCAATATATATCTTTCTAACCTGTCTAAATTTCTCGAATATATTCATAACCACGCAGCTAGGATTATTTACTCAAATTGTTACTTTCTGACTATAGTGTAGCAGAACTTAATTCACGTAAAAACGTTGTCAGCTTAAAATCTAGGCGCACAACTTGTCGGCTTTGCATATTCCACAAATGTTATTACTCACAGCTCGAATTTTCTGTCGTCACACCAGCGCATTGCAGTTCCAGTTGTACTAGGCACTTTAAAGCGGTCGATTCCCTTCTTACTACTTATGCTTATGCATAAGTAGTACTTATGCCCTTCTCCTATCCTTCTTCGTACATAGAGAAAATAAGTGGAACTGCCTACTTCCCTCGTCGTGCTGCACTCCCATTACGCTGCTTTCAAGAATAGTATCGATTCTATTTATTTGTGAATGTATACACTACTTGTGAATATATGAGCTATTTGTGAATATACACACATCATGTAGTAACCCTTGAATAGGGACCTTTGAGGTTATTAAATGAATACATGAATGAATGTATGAATGAATGAATAACTGTATGATACTGTCCATTTGGTTAGCAGTATTAGAGAGTCTCAGAATAGTGTTTGCAACCAAACGTAACCGCATTACATACGCAAGAAACTAGCGTTTCCCTCACTGCGCATGCTCCAAACATTACTGGGTTTTATGTGGTTTACGTGTGCTATGATAGCGTACTTTATTTGACCAGTTTAACATTCCCAATTTTTGCGCACGCTAAGAAATAGCGTTGTCACACATGGCGGTCACGCATAGCTCCCGCTTCAGCGTTAATTCTCGTAATGACTACGCTCTCGCCCTCGTTGATCGCCAGTAACTATTCAAATGTGCTTTCACGTCCTCGAAACTCACATGAAACATTAGTCATGAGCGCATAGCGCGTCCAAATATTGAGATCGTGCTGCGATACCGGAGTGCATAGGCGTAATGAGGTACGTCCGCATAGCAGCTACAGGATGTTTGCTAATAAATTGGCTTGCCTTGGATACGTTTCGCACGAGGCACCAGATAGCACCCTGTCATCCAATGGCTGTCTTACGTTTGCGTTACAGTACTTTAAACTAGAGGGCTTCAAGGTACGCGCACCGCAGCGTCCCGCAAAGGTGCCCCGACAAAACATTAGTGGCTGCGCAGCACTCACGCTTTTACAAATAATGAAAGCCCCTAATGAAGTGTCACCGACATCGGCGATTGCGGGAGCTTGATAAGGTTTAGCTTATGTGTAATTAGCGAGAACATAAGATCAGGAGAATAAATCCCACGCAGCGCATACTACGGGGCTATTGGTGGCTTTGCGTCAGCAGTGGATTGTCCAATGAAGGCCTGCTATTGCCTCTATATATAGTGCAAATGTTCGCTACACATCTCTTTAGGAATCTCCACAACTACCCGGTGCAGCTGCTGAAGATCTCGCTATCGGCTGTGCCAAAATAATTAACCGGATATACTGGGCCTGATTTGGCATTAGTGTGACAGCACTGGATGTACTTTATTGCACAATGACCAATCACATAGGCTCAGTTTGAAGTCCATTGCCACGTTGTATTCCTGGTTCCAAGCACATGCCGAAATTATCCTTAGACAACGTCATTTGCATTAGACAACGGCAAGTCAGCGGTCGCAGGTCATTCCTGCTTACTTGCGGGACAACTTTTGAAATGAATTTCAGCCACAGCAACTTCAAAGGCATCTCAGGGGTCATTTTTTGTGCAGCTGTTTCGTTTCTATACATTTTTGTTTACTTTTTTGGAGGTGTCTTATAATTAAATTAGAAGCAACAACTGGTCAGTGTATGTCAGCAAGTCTCGCCGTGCCTGGGCTCAGCAGATATGCCTCCCGCGCAAATGCACAGTCGTCATATTCTCGTTTTGCTGTTTGTGTCAGTTATAAACAGTGCACAAACCTTTTTTTCATCATTTTGTGTTTAGAGCTAGTCAGACATTATTATTAAGGTTAACTTCTCGACCGTACTATTTTACAAAATCACCTTAACAACTTAACAACACAGGTACAGGTCAGTACCTGTTAGAGCGCGTGCAGACGTTTGACATATCACACACGTAACCTCACTGTTAAAGCAGTGCTTTAAAATAGGTACCCATTTTTGTGCCAGCTTAGACAACAGTGCGAACTGGCTAATTAACGTGCTGTCATGGGCTTTCGTGGAATACGATACTTGAGAACAAGCTGTCAAGTGATTCTAGTTCCTTAAACGTATATTTCAATGACTGTCCTAAGCTTTGCTGGCCAAGGTCAGATTTCTTTTGATGGGTTGCCCTTGACAGCAGCAGTGCATTTTACAGCTTAGCTAGCATACTGTGTCTTTCAAGGCTAGTTGCAAATATATTTTTTAATGAAATTGTGTATATTGGTTTTGTCGTGGTGGATTTTTCGAATACGATAAACACTTTACCTAATCTCTACCGCCAGCCCAGTTGTATTTAAAATCTGAATGTTACAGGCAAGTGCCTGTGCGACGCATAGTTGTCGGATGCTTTCCATAATTCCTCACGAATGGGGCTACTTATAGATATGCCAGGGCAGCGCGACGTTACGCTGACAAAATAAGAGAAGAGAAGAATATAAACAGTACATGCGCTGTACCCGCAACAATTTTTTAAAAGAAACGTTCGTATATCCTCCTAAAACCCCTTGTACAATACATTGCACATTGCCTTCAACTTTCTTTCGGAATCCGCTCGGAAGTGATTGCGCAAAATATTCATCCCCGGCATAAAGTACGGCGCATGTGTAATTGTAAAGAACTGGTTTACTCGTATACTTGTCTAGACCTGTGTTTCGTCCCAGATGGTGGAAGCAACCTTGAGGTGTGTTTCTAAATCACGGAGACTGCGTGAAAATACCGGACCCGGCAGCAACATGGCAATGTACTTCAAGCAGTTGAATCTTCATCTCTGCGTTTAGGCAATGATATGCAGTTTTTACCATAACAAACATGAGGAGATGATGGAGATAGTGAATTTTTTTCTCGTGCATGGAGACGCAGCTTTTAGCATCTAACGGTGGGGTCTTGGTGAACACGCAAAGGACTTCGCGGTGGCGTCGCTGTATGGTTAACCGTGTCCAGAGACACGATCCGGGTAAGGTAGAAGAAGAAGAGGAAAGGTTGGGCAGAAGGAGAGGAAGAACTGACAATAAACAAGGAGAACTACCTTGTCATACTGATTATCTCAATTTTATTACAAATTTGGCGCAGTCAAGGACAGGATAGGAATCTGTGTTGTGCACCTCATCCGCTTCGTTTTACTGAGGACCATGCGCTTGGACGTCGCCGAAATCTAAGCAGACGGCGACTGGCGTGCAAGCGTGGCAAGCGTTTTCCACGGAAGATTGTTCGCTGTTACGGGTGAGCACTGATCTCTTGTACAGAACGCTCACGAACACGACCTTTTGCTATTGGTGGTAGTCCGTAACTGTGTAGGACCAGCATGAGTAAACAAGGCCGAAAATATGAGAGTGCAAAATACATTTTTCATCATATAATGGAACTCTATCAGAGAAACAGTGAACACCAGCAACAAATACTAGAGCTCGTGAGGAAAAACGTCCTCCAGCATGCTCACAGGCCATCGTTGGAAACGGTAAAACTGGATGTTGATGACGCTTCATCATCTGCAAACGCTTAAGCCTGGCTGAGTACGCGTGCGACCAAAATGGTTGGCGGCAAGACCTTGACAAGGTTACGAATATGCGCTTGAACCTACGAGGCATAGCGAAAACCTGGCATGACTTGAGAATCACGGAAAGACAGCCCCGGCCGTGCGCTGAGTCGAGAGAGAGTTTTTTGACGTCTTTCTCCAGGAGTAAGCTCCAGAGTTGGGACAGCGCAATAGCCTTCAAATGTAATTCTGGCCCTCTGGTAGAATTCATTTTTGAGAAGAGAAGGCTACTACATGTTGCTGAATCCACGTTATCGGACTCGTCGCAAGTACCTCTGATTATGTTAGGACTGCCTAAGAGCACGCAGCGCGATGTCCAACTATGAACGCCGCATGCTGTTGATGACTTGCTTAGAAATATGAAAGATTTATCCACTACTGCAGCATCAAGAGAGTCCTTCTAGTGGCTACAGTACTTCATATAAGGAAGATCACAGACTGCAGTGAAAAAACGTGACCAACTTGACCCTCTCTCATTTAAAGAGATCATCTTCCTTACCGATCGTGCCAACCTTGGGTGCATCACTCTGCAAGCAAATGGGAGGGACGTCAAGGCTTTAGTGGATAGTGAAGCTTGAATGACCAGTTGTAAACAAGAGCTAAATTCCAGACCTAAACATGGTGGAAGATTGCCCTGTGACGGTGTATGGTTACGACAGCAGGAAACAGACTTATAATGAGTGGGCGGAAGTGTTAACCACGTGCAAAAGAGAAAGCACCTTTACTAACGCTCTCGTACTCGATGGAGTAAAATATCAGTTGCTCTTGTCTCGCCCAGTCATGCAACAGCTACGACTTAACCACTACTTAGATGGGGAAGTCACTACTCGGGATGACCGCCAAATTTCATCGGGTTCACTTGCTGAACTTCAACGGAAGCCCAGTACAGCGGCGGACGTTATCAAGCTGTATCCAGAGCTAATATGCGTCGACGGCTATCCAAAGGTCACTTGAAAGTTTGAAGTAAAGTTTGAAATTGGCGACAAGACTGCAGTGAAACGCAAGGCTTACAATATGTCGCGAGAGAACAAACATTGCTTGAAAGAAGAAATACAGAAAATGCTTGACGCCGGTGTTTTCCGCCCTTCAACCTCTGCCTTCCCTTCTTCGATCACCATTGCTCTTAAAGGAGATCGCACATTTTGTCTCTGCACTGATTATAGGGAGGTCAACAAACAGGCTGACTTATTCCCTTTTTCAATGCACTTATAGACGAAATCATCAATGAAACCGGGGGAGGAGTAGGAGGAGGAATAAACTTTATTCGTGTAGCAGATTTGTGAGACCTAGGCCTCTCTACCTAGATGACGCTGTAGGATTTTTTCTCGCTTTGATCTGTACAAAGGCTTCTGGCAAATACCGCTGTCACAGGAGACAAAAAATTTTCCGCCTTTGTGACACCATTCGACATATACGAATATAACAGACTGGAAGTATTTTGGCTGAAAGTATTCACCCGCCTGGTTTCAGAAGATGATGAACAGTGTTCTAAAGCCAATTATGGGAATTTTTTGCAACGTTTACGTCGATGACATCATTGTGTATTCGAGGTCTGAGCAGGAGCACACCGAGACATGGCGAAGGTCGTGCAAGCACTCAGCAATGCCGATCGGAAGATAAATGAAAAATAAAGAGTGGTTTCTTTCAGCCGAACGTTATTTTTCTCGGTAGAGTGCTCGACGGCGTTACCAAAAGTACCAAACAAAAGTCTGTACATTAGTTTTCCACACTTACGAAGCCGCATGACCTTCATTCGCCGCGAGTTTTCCTTGGACTGGCAGGCCACTTCAGGGCTTTCAATAAGGATTTTGCTAAGATGAGAAAGTGCCTGACCAACCTGACAAAAAAGGATGTTCCTTTAATTTAATCCAAAGACTGCGAAGAGGTCTATCAAGAACTGGTGCGCCGCACTCGTCTGACCCAGTGCTAACGCTACCTGACTTCAGCCCGCTATTCGAGATGAACACAGGTGTATCACTCTATGGCAGAGGAGCAGTGCTGCATCAGGAGGACTGCAGTTCTCCCCTAAATCGACATATCCGAGTCATAGGGTAGTATTTCTACAGGTTTAACGCTTCTGAGCTGAAATACTCTATGGCAGAGGAAGAGGCCCTTGCCATCCTCATGGCAGTGCGATACTTTAGATCGTACATAGACGGGAGAAAATTCAAACTGTATACAGACCATCAGGCTCTGACCTATCTCCTCAGTCAGTCGGAGCCAAGAGGAAAGCTGGTACGCTGGTTAAACGAACTGCAGCAACACTATCTTGAGGTTATCCACCGTGCAGGCAGCGGGCTGACGGATGCAGATGCATTATCTATAGACTGGCGGTCAAAGTTACACATGAAGTGTTAAAGATGACGAAACTATGGGAAGGATGCGAATGTCTACAGTTTGCCAATAGAAGTTTCGTTGTACTGGAGACCCTTGTCCCAAAAGTGCTCCACATGTACCATGACACTCCACATTCTGGTGATCAGGATGGTTTCTGGCGAACCTATATTAAGCTTTTACAGATGTTCACATGGAAGAATATGAAGAGAGATGTAGACAACTATGTTCGGTCATGCCATTTGTGCCAGGTCAACAAGGCAATGTGGCACCCACGACCGGATGAGCTCGTATTACCACTTCACTCACACGCACCTTTCAAAGTAGTGCATGTGGACTTTGCCGAGTTGAAAACGAAGGGCGAGGGTGTGTGCCTAACACAGTCATTTCTAGTGGAAATCGACTAGTGCACAAGAATGGTAGCTGCGCGCCCCGGAAATAAAGATAAAAATAGTGTTATTGCCCTTCTTGACCGACCGATGTTTTTGGAGTTGAAGGGGGTAGTCACTGGAAATGGTCGTGCATTCATGAGCAACACGTTTCAGCAGTGGGCAGACAGTCGCGGGGTTGTGCTGCGGTGCTGCTCTCCATATCACCCCCAAGGCAATGGATTGGCGGCGAGAGTTAACCGTGACATAAAGCAGTTTATGTCAATGTACCCAAACTTCCGAGGGGGATGGAAGTGCTGCCGTTGCCCACCATAACAGGACACATACCACAAGCCTTGGATTTAGCCCAGATTTCACCGCGCGGATGGCGAATTGCTGAAACTGTCCACCGACCAGGAGCTTGAAATTACAAACTTCAGCTAACGGAACGACCAAAAGCCATCGAGGAGCGCAGCCGGTATCGTGAAGCGATGAAATGCCAGTTCGACTAGAGACATCGTGTACATCTATCTGATATCGAGTTAAATGACTTTGTGCTTGTCCGATAGGGACTACGAGGAACCAACGTAAAAATTATTGGTCCATTCCAGGTCGGGAAAAAGTGTGTGCAACAAGGCGTACTCAAGACTGCTGGGTATATGAACAGTGGACAATTAGAGGTGGCGGCTGTGAGCAAAGTCCTTCCTTATCACCCCAGGAGGGGTGAGACTTAAAAGAGGGGGAGTGTAAGGTAGAAGAGGAAAGGGTTGGGCAGAAGGAGAGGAAGAGTGACAATAAACGAGGATAGCTACCCTCTCATAATCATTATCTCAATTTTATTACAATTCGCATTTCGGCAGCACCTTGTACCGCTACATTGCTTCAATGATTATCGCAAGACTGTTGACACTCATGCTGAGGTGGTTTCTGTCCGAATCGCTTTACACGTCTCTACTCTACCATGCTTAGTCAATGTTTTGCTGTCGCTTGACTGTGTCAAAGTACCTTTGTGATTTATCTCACTGATGTCCAGTTGCCCCTGCCTATATACACCAGCAATTTCCTTCCATAAACGTTTTGTTGTGAGTACAGTGCATGTACTGTTCATTTTGTTTTGGCTCTCTTGTTTTGTCCATGTAACGTCGCCCTGCCCTGGCATAGATATCAATCCGTCATCAACTTCCCCACCTTTCAATCATTCTGAACACAGCCTCACCTGATTTTGAATACCTGCAAGCGCGAAATAGAAAATATGTGTTCTAGCATCCACTGACGGCAACTGAAATTATGTAGGTAATGAGAAACATGACCAAGAGCAATCGTTTTGATTTAGACTCGTACGACTGGTGAAATATGCAGTCGATACTAGTAAAGCGCGAATCCAGAAATTCCATTTGCGCAAAAATGACGAGCTCGAATACTGATGAAAATATAGATTGGTATCTCTTTCTGGCAATATTCTTTAAAATTCTTTGAAATTATTAGACTATAAAAGTAATAAAATTTGTTGAAACCTGCTACCGGTTACTAAGTGTCAATTCGTTTTTTTTTAACAAGAAATTGATAGAATGGCTATTACTTGAGCGAAAGGAATATATTCTAACGGAGCGTGAAAAAAGAGAAGCGTTAAAATGTTTATAGATTACTGTAAGGCGGTTGATCCAGTTAAAGAAGAACTTCAAATACAAAGCTGAAAAACTATGGCGAACGTTGTTGCTCCCTGGAATTAGTAAATCATATCTAACCGATGACAAATCGTTAAAAAACAAGTCAAGGTTTTAGTATTTAATGTTGCTTCCTGAGTTTCGCATAGAATTATATAAGGCCTGTATTGTTTATACTAGGTATGAGTCATGTGGCACGTATGATTGGCCATGCAAAGTTGATTGATACGCCAATGGCATTATTATCTAATTTTGTCGCGATCAGTCAGTTAATTAACTCTGTTCGTGTTTCTTTAAGCGCATCATACAACGCGTACATAATTAGTAAGAAATCGTTTACTTCATTTTATACTTCCCATAACTATAAGCCTCACTTCATGTAATATAATACTTTTCCATCTCTATCCGTACTAAATCATTCGGGCGAACGAGTGTCTAGGCAATAACAAAATCACTCAAAATGTAGCAGTTATTTTGAGTGGCGGTATTGCTGAAATTGAACCTGTATAACCTATCTATTTTTATTCCAAATCCGCCATTAACCCGCCGTGATAGGTCAGAATGGTTCGGGTCCAGCCCATATGGGCGGGCGCCCCGACTCATATTAATTTACTTTTATTTTTATTTAGTACATACTGCAGTGCGTAGACCAAGCAAGCGTGGCAAAAGAAATAGAACATAATGAACTAAATTGAACAAGTTATACAACAGAATAAAGTAAGCATTACTACTGAAGGAGAAACATAGGCTAAGAAACGTGATTAAAAATACGTTGGGCACAAGGATTGCACAAATTTATATAAGCCCTTTTATGCGCACAAAGCAAAAAGAAACACATGTTGGTTCATGAGTTGTCAATATATAGACAAGAACATCCCGTTATCAATTAAGTTTACATGAAAAGATACATGTGTTGTTCGAATTCAGGAAGGCCACGTTCTGAAAAAAATAACATTTGAAGGTAGTGCGCTCCATTCGCTGATGGTTCGCAGAAAAAACGAATGTTTAAAATGTTAGTACGTGCAAAGTATGGTGTCAGGTCGCTATTGTGACTATGTCTGGCCTTACGGAAAAAGTGGGAGACAGGTACTTACCAGGATCGATATTAAACTGCCGAGTGTGGTGCAAGAAAAGAAACGAGCGTGGCGATAGATCTGCTCTGTTCAAAAAGTTGGATGTCGTTACTAGCCATCAGTGATGAAAGCGAATCAAGATTGTGATAGGTGTTACAGACGAATCTGAAGGCTCTCCTTTGAGCCATTTCTAGCTTATAAAATGCTTTTTTTAAATACGGGCCCCAGGTTACGAGATGCATTGCATACGCTGGAGAACTCGGAGGGAGGCGAAAAAACTATACTTGCATCAGCCTGCTCATTACTTATATCAAATTATGAGACAGCTTGTGTACACACACGAAACTACATGCACTGGTAATCCTTTTTTTTATTTACTTGTATGATTGTCGAACTGCCTAGCTTTTTCCACGAGGGCCTCGCACACGGAAATGATAAGAGAATGTGGATAGCCAGCTTCGAATGATTGCCTTGCCTTTGTTTTGAAGCTACAGTAGAGTTGGTGCTCACGTGACTAGCTTAGAGCTGCCTGATGACAGGTGGAGGCAATCAACCTAGAATGCGCTATTTTATAGTGGAGGGTGCTTTTTTAGCACTGGGCTGATACATCCAACGGATATGTTCGCTAGAAGTAACAGAAAGATGAAAGGCGAGGAACTGAATGCTAGTATTTTGCGGCATTTTCTGTGTCAAAGTAAGCGCCCCGGAAAGGTTAGTGAAAGTTGTCAGTATGTTAGCTACTGCACTGTCAATATGAATGTGTGAATTTTTCCTAAGAACAATCAGTTAATCATCTACGTACCAGCACACGCGAACATTTGGTGAGTAAGCTAAAGGTTTGTCGATGCGAATGTCTCCTAATAAAAAATAACCCACGAAAGGGGATTTATGGAAGAACCTATGCATATAGCAAATCGTTGGCTATAAAAATAACCTTCATTACTAACGGCTGTTCATTAAGATAACATTCTAAAAGCGACATGAAAATATTGATACTGCAAATATTGGGGCTGACGCCTGCCGATTCTTGCAGATCGGCAGGCGTCATAATATGAGTAGGCTCCTACTCATATTTCCGCACAGCGGAAATAAACACCATAAGTGGGAACAGAATAATGCAAATCTTCGATATGTATTGTAAAAGCTGTAACTGCAGTTCCAAAAGACTCACTGAGCTCTTGCATCATTTTTCGGAGCTTTTCACAAGCAGCAGGTCTCTGATGTCCAGCATTTTCAGATTACGTTACATAAAACGGCCCAGGCGTGTCTGCCACGTGACCATCTCGGAAACTATCGTCCGCAGGAAGTTAACAGGCATGTGAGTCTTACAGCTGAAACATGCGCTCAGGAATTTTTTTCACGTTTTTCTTGCAAGTTTCTTTAGAGGTTAGCCAGGCTACACCTAAACAACGTAAAACATTAATGCGGCAGTCATTTAGCAGTTCATTGCAAAGAGTAGACATGCATACCTTTGTCCAGTAAGAATAAGTCCATAAAAAAGGCACAAGCTAAGCAGGAACGTGAAATTGCAGAGGCATTTTACACCAGTAAAGCTGGTGATAAGTGTGTTAGAGCGCCATCGCTCGCCCTGTGGGAAAAAAAGTGTAGTTCCTAGAGAATCGCAAATGACACTCTTATTGTACGCATGATCTCTCTCTTCTTTTGTGTACGCTTGTGTGAGAATTTTCGTATATGCGCTGGCTTTTCCTTAACAAACTTCAGTAGGTAGTTCGGGCCAGTCATGTCATATGTTTCTCGGCCCGCGTCTATTCTGCGCCGTTTAATTTTCCTGAAGTATGACATACCACCAAGCGCAAAGAAACATTTCTGCTCTAACAGGGTTGTGAGACGAGGAAAGGCGAAACATGGAAAGCCCCGACCGCCACTTGAAACTGAGCAATTGAGCGCTTGTGCTGCATGTTGACATATGTCTTTTGAATTATTATGAACCTGCTAATACTGACTTCCTTTTCTTTCCTTGAAGCCCGCTACGCATAACTTTTTTTGACTGAAATGATTTGCTGGAACAAAAATGATTGATTGATTTACAGACCACTAGCAACAGGTACCGATTTCCACACCAGTTCCCTTATAGCTAGGTTGATGAACTGATTGTTTATCAGTAGTGTTCAGAAAAGTTTGCCATTTTATTCCGATATTCTTCATATCTATGTGTGCGATTTTCGGTATCATGTACGTAATCTCTAACTCTGTACCTGGCAACATTCGTTCACCGGCATCCTTGTGCACCCGCCACATTTTCCCAGTGATTGCAAGTTGTGCTGCTGAGCACGAGGTCGCATGGATGGGTGCAGAGTAGAAAAACATTCCTGTACTGTACTTTAGGTCGACGTGAGGGAGTCTCGGCCGGTGAAAATTACTTCGTTGTGGCGTCTCTCACGTTAGAATGTTGCTTTGGAAAGTCAAAATTGATGAAATAATCTATCAGTCCATCGATCAAGTAATCAGTTAAATTTGGGGAAGTGTGTGGCTGTTGGTTTCAGATGTGACCGTTCACCAGTTAGGCCATCCTGGGTCATCATCAAGCAAAACAACTCCGGCTTCTTACTAAGGCCATCATCTTTTGCTGACCATTTTATCATGGTACAAAAGCCCCATGTCGACCACAACTTGGTGTTTGACGACGCGCTAGATTTCGCAATGCATTTCATGGAAAAAATATATATTTAAGTTCTAGCTCAAGATGCCTGAAGCATACACTGAATTCATGAACAAATGGGCGCTAGATTCCTTGTTACATCAGCTGCAGTACAGGCAATTGCAATACAAGCATTTGTAGCAATTGCGTCGATGTTCTCTGACTTTGATATACTCAGCTAAATTTTAAACGATGCAGTTTGTGTTCCTTTATCACGGGTATTTTTTTCTCATTGCGAGTACAAATGTGCGTCCGGAAAAAATAGCTTCATTCTTAGTTTGGGCCTGCTACAGTATGTAGCAGAGACACGGCTCATATACCTCCACCACACATGGCGCGCACGTTCCCAGGAGTTCTAACGGGCATGGTAACACGGGTGCTGTGTGGAGAGCCGTCGATGAATGTGCCAGTTCTGCTGAAGCTTCCATTCTACGACGAAGACATCGGACAAAGATTTCCGCACCGGACCCTTTGTATGTCATTGAACATGGCCAGCACTGTGATCGGTTCGGTATTTTGGGAGAAGCTCTTCCGTCTGGGATATGTCCCGAAGCGTTTGGACTGCTGCAGGTGAGCTCAACGTTAAAGCGTCTCCAGCCACCAGAAAGGAAAAAAGAAACATCGGAATTCTCTCCTGCGCAGAAAGAATGACAGGGTTAATTTAACTTTAAAAAAATTGCCTCCAGCAATGCATCCACTTTTTCGAGGAGTAGAAGAGTGGACCTGCCATTCGAAGTGACTCGCGAAAATTTTTGCATATGTTAAAAACACCGTAACTGCAACGGAACATTCAGGGGTCCACCGGAAAGGCCATATCTTTACTCTCAGCCTGAACATCTATTTCATCGCAGCCGCCTGTATTTATAAACCAGCACGAAGAATAACAAAAAGAGCATGCATATACTGAATTCATAGATCTAAAGGAATCTATACATTTTCCCGAAACACAATACAGATAGATTGAATCTTGCGTCAGACAGGTTAAATAGTCAAATTCTCAATAAACTGACCATATTCCTAATATATCACTACCTAATAACATTCGTACCTTCCTTCTCCTCAAGAAAAAATAGAAAATGAACTGTTGCGTGTTAGTACAAAGGTAAGCGCTGCAGTTTCTGTTATGCTTTTGCCGGAGTCACGAATAAATACAGCAGTCGAGAGGCCATTGTGTCAACGCCTATGGAGCTCCAGGTGGCATTGTGGCGACTCAATGGAAAGGCCCAAACAAGTACCTCCCCTCGCCTTTCCTATCTGCTAAATCAATATACGCACTCTGAGCCACCTCCCGACGTGGCGTGCAAGACGGCAGCAGTCGAAGTAAGGGGCGAAGGAATTAATGGAGAGCACCGTGCTAATCCAACACGCAGAGGAGCGCGAGGAAACACAGCGTAGCTGACGACATGACGACAAAGGCGAGTCGCCCTGCTAAAGTCACCGGAACACCACTGGCAGTGGTGCGCGTTATCTTGATCCGCTTATTCCCACCAGCACAGTGGAAGCTGTAAATAGGACTAACAAATGGTGCAGTGATGTCATGTAAATAGTCCCAATAGCGTGCCGGGATCCACGATCCGACACCGTAAAGACGAAAAATAAGAGACGATCACAGGCGCTGTCTATCAAGCGAAGATTTATTGCTACTACACAGTTATTATATGTATAACGCTGATTGCAATAAAGCGGGAAAAAGCAAAACACACACCTTAAATTGTACAACAGCACCAACTAAGTTGGCGATCTTGTACAAGGTTAAGGTGTACAAAGTGCTCGTATGGGTATACATACCGGGTTTTTAAGCGAACGCTTTCAAAAATCTGTAAAAATTGTCTGTGGCCGATAGCCCAATTGTAGTCCCTAAGCTAGCCTACTGGAAGAGGCGGACATTACTTGCAACGAATTGATATGCATGACTGCCTAGTTACCAAAATTACACTAAATAAGTTTATGACTAATCACCTTATGACACATATTGCAATTTACAAGTTCTAGCCGTGGAGTTCACAAGGCGGATCCACTTGGAACAAATTCTCAGGATGACACAAGTTTCGAGATATTAATTGCCGAACTTTGTGGAGAAATGCAACGGCATTTCAGTTACTTTTTGCTTCAATGCCTAAAACGACGTTTTGTTAAGAAAGTAACACGCCAGATCTTTTTTATAAGATCTGTCTGGTTTTTATATCCAAATTTCTTCGTTTTGTGTCAATTTTTTATTCCTTGTAGCATCGACATCTTATTACCGATTGTATTGTATTGTAACATATTGCCCCCCTCACCCTCTGCATCTTCGTAGGCCTGTGAGATCTTCCTAAATAAATAAATATGTATTGGCAAAGGTATTCAATGTTCTGGTGAAGGTATACAAGGTGTTGTACAAGATTCCGGCATACAAGGTTGTACAGAGAGACAATTTAGAGAACTTGGTTGTCTGGCTGCCAAAGACTAGACAAAAAGCTGTATTTGAAAAATGTGCGCAGCTCCACATTAGATTTTGTCATGGTGACGAAAGCGCAAAATTGCATTTTGCAAAACTGGCGCTTTCCGTCACAAATGGTAAAACACGTTACCTCCCTTATGCCAACCAGAAATTCATCATGGCTGATAATGGCAACCGTGAAATGTATGTCGACAATACATGCTAAAATATCGCGGCAAATTGGAATCCAAGATCATCAATCAATCGTTCGTACCACGTCTCGAGGCCAACTGCATCGAAAATTCACTTGCGCTAAATTTCCTGTAAATGCCTAGCATATATACTATCAATGTAATCTTGGCAAAGCCGGGGGGTTGGTTATTGCCTAATTTTCTCATTAGCAACCTTTAAATAGCGCCTAAGCAGACGACGCGTGCACCTGGCGGTGAGCGGTACCGATGCGGATATATGGCGAAATTTCACCATTGCCGATCTCTGAGTTGCACCTAGGCGTCTAGCCGCGTTGCACGCTCAGCATTTACATGTTGATGGGTGGCTCTCTCGGCGTACTTTCTGGTTTCGCACGTGATTTGAGCTGTTGCAAGAATGCCGACGCGTTGCGTGGCCGCCGGGTGTTCGAACGGGTATTCGAACACGAGCGATTGCTGTGCAGTATGTACAACGCTGCGTAAAGGCAGGCCCGAACGCATATTTCCTGTCCCAGCTTTCAGCGCGCAAGCGTGCACCACGGCGCAGCAGGCAAGTGTGACGCGCACCAGCCATGTAAACTGCACTTGTCGAAGCTGCACAGGCTACATTTCACGAGCAGTCACTTACCAATGCAACATTTGCTTACCAAACGCTTTCTCGGCATGACTATAAGTTCTGTAAGCTGCGATGGCGTAAAAAAACCAAAAGTAAGTTGTATTCAGGGGTGATATTCTCGAGCGATCATTTCTGTTAGTGCATCATCTTCGAGACATTTCGCGCGTCTCCACATAGGACGTGTCGATGTAGACGAACGAAAGCTTTTCTGACACAGCGCCAGAAACGGGTGCGACTGTTTTCACAACAAATTCGTGCAGGGGCGGTGCCTCGCCTCGATGACGCATCACCACTTTCTTTTTTTTCGGCGACGACGACGACTCTCGAACGCAATCATGCGGTTCGCATGAATGCGTGCTCCGGAAGCCTGGCTGTATGGCCTAGTTTTGATCCCTGGAGGAATGATCATTCTACGACAAGCCTAAGTACATCTAAGTAGCAACATTACAAATAAGGCACACTAATATGGGGAACAGAAAACAATGTGTCTATCAGTGCAGCAGAAATTTCTTTACGGGATGCAGTGAAAAATATAATCCAAGCTAAAGCGAGCTTTAAGAAAGTGGAAGCCTTCAACAACCTCTTTCAAGAAGCCCCAAGGAGCAGGTGGTGCAACTCTGACTGATGACTACACAATTATTTCTGGAAGGTAATTCATTAATCAAAGTTGTAACATCTCTCTAAGAAAAGGACTATTTACGTCACAAAAGAAGAATAACCGTGAGACAAGTTGCGTAACAAAAAGGTGAACAAGGCCAAGACCACCACTCTCAAGAGGAAGAAAAAGGTTATCACGCCGCATGGCGTCAACACGTGAGCTCGATACATAGGTAGCAAGCACACGATGGAAAGCTTGCAACCTAAGTCGCGAGCAGTGTAATAGCTGTAGGACATACATAAGTCGAGCTGCTAGAAACCCATTGCAAGCTTCAGCTCGGCTAAATATGGACAAATACCGCCCCTGCCAGTTGTTAACCTTACGTTCTACTTCTGCAACTTCCGCTGACCAGTGTGGATTACTGTTGCGATATTGAGAGAGAGGTACACCTAAGTACTTAAAGTATTGCTTTTTTTTAACTTACATTCGGCAACCCTTCCTGCCAAACCTGGTTAGAAAAAAGGGGCTGTTTCGTGCCGTGGTCTACAAACTGCCATTTGTATCCACATGCTGAAACGATTGATCACTGTTTTGTAGATTGTAGGCATGCCAAGTTCTTCTGGGACATTCTCCAAAGAACACTTAAAAAGATTTAGACATCGCACCCATACACAATTCGTTTCTTACCTTTTAAAGATCCCTGTAACCCACCATATGACATGTTCAAAGTACTTGGTCTACAGAGTCTATGGCACAGTAGAATGTGTGAGAGGCACGCTGAACCACCGCGAAGCACTCGGTCGTTTTTTTGGGGAATCTGCTGCTTACGTTCGTAGTGTGTACACTGCTCAAGTAACAGCGTCGGACTGGATGCCTTTACTGGACGCTTGTACATGCTTGCCTTACTTTTGAATATGTACCTGTAGTGCCTTGTTTCTTGTATTACTGACAATTCTGCTCCCATGTAATAAAGAAAAAGAGTAGCTGTATGGCCTAGTGGTTACGACTCTCGCCTCGGCAGGAAGTTTATTTTCTTTTCTTTCTTGGTATCACTATTTTCTTCTTTTTTTTCTCTCTGTTTGGCGGCGCGGTTGGTTGTGCCCCGGTGCCGCGGCGCAAGCCGCAGTGCCAGGCACCGGCGCGAAGCGGTGGTCGTTGGGGCGCACAGCGTAACAACACCCCAATTAAAAAAATACTGCGCCAGGCAGGTAGACTACTGCCTCCCTGATAGGGAGATTATATTTGGATCATTAAAACAGTGATGCGTTTATTTAGGAATACCATCGATCCCTTAACAGCAGCCACAGTTCTGCCTAGTCACCAACAGCCCAGCGTGTTCTTCGTTCGAACGCCGCCAAACAAAGAGGAAGAAAAAAAGAAAATGGTTATACGTCATCGAGGCAAGGCCCCGCCCCTGCACGGATTTGTTGTGAAAACAGTCGCTCCCACCAGAAATGCTGTCAGCGGGAACGACATGCTGCATTTGTCACGGAGAGCGCGACACAGTGGCAATGGTGTAGATGCGGTGGCTAGCCATGCTGGAATGCGATGCCGGCAGGGCGAAATGGGCGAAACATCACGATGGCCGTAGTCCGGCCTGTCTGGGCTTGACCTTTCACGCACTTTGCAAGCTTAATTCACACTGTCGCGAAGGCCAGGCTGAAATGCGGTTCCAAATCAATCAGCAGTGACATCAACTATGGTCGTGCAATTGAAGCATGACATCTCGCGGGGCAAAACACTAGTTTATGAAAATTATTCATCCAATGCATCACCAATGCAAACATCTGAAAAAGTACCGACAACGTCATTATAATGGGAAAATGTGAAGTCGCACGCTGCTTGCCTCCATGCACGAATAATTATGAGTACGAAACTGCAGGTTTCCTAAAGTTTGCTCAGGGTGATGCGTGCTGAGATAAGCCGGGATTGAATTCGCGCATTTCATACTGTCATCTCGTCTAACTCTCTTATGCGTAGCCATAAAAAGTAATAGCAATATATATATATAACATATATAAAAGTATTGCTGCTGATATATATATATATATATATATATATATAAAGAATTGTACATATATATAAATATATATATTTACAACTTGTACCCCTGGAGTTCGCAAGGCGGATCCACTTATAATTAATTCTCAGGATGACACCAGTTTCGAGATATTAATTCCCGAACTTTGCGGAGAAATACATTGGCGTTCCAGTCAATTTTATGCTTCAATGCATAAAGCAACGTTTTGTTAAGAACCTAACTGGCACGCCAATGCATCTGTCCGCAAAGTTCGGGAACTAGTATCTCGAAACTGGGGGCATCCCGAGAATTTGTTCGAAGTGGCTCCGCTTGGTGAACTCCACGGCTACAATTTGTAAATTGCAATATGGACCATCAGGCAATTAGTTAAAAACCTAATTAGTGAATTTCTGTAAATTATTCGATTAGGCCTTTCAATTTCTTGCGCAAGTAATGTCCGCCTCTTCGAGTAGACCAGCTAATTAACTTGAATTGGGCTATCTGCCACAGGAAACCTTTAAGGATTTTTGAAAGCGTTTGCTGAAACACCCTGTATATATATATATATATATATATATATATATATATATATATATACAGTGAAGTAGACGCGCGTATGAAGCGGTTTATTGACGTTCCGGCCGGACCCCGGCCGAAACGTCTATAAACCGCTTCATACGCGCGTCTACGTCACTGTGAATATTTACCCGGACCCAGAAACGCTTTTTTCTGGTATATATATATATATATATATATATATATATATATATATATATATATTGTAAAGACGAAGTGAACTTGGCCGCGAGCGCTCGCAAGACGGGCGCTAGAAGGAAAAGACGACGAGGAGGGAGTAGAACAGCCGGCCCAGGAACGGGTGCTGTCTCTGTGTCTCTGTTCATTACAATGGCGCAGTCTACAATGAACCTGCCTTAAGGCGTTTCCACCTTAAGTGTTCCTCGCACGGTGCTTCGGCGTGCCGGGTCCCTCCTGCCCAGGAACTCCGTTCACGCTTCCCCCGGTATGGAACCCGCCACCCTACCGTCGCAGGTACCCACTGCACCATCAGGGGACGGCGTCCAAGCCTCCTCGGCGGCTCTCGAACAGGGATGTACTGATGCCCTCGTCCACGCCATTGCCGAGCTGACACAACAGCTCCAGGATATGACGACCGTGTTCGCGTCCGTCGGTGGTTGCATCGTACCTGGGAACGCCGTCCACGCTTCCCTGCCGCCGGCGTTCGTGGAAATACCAACGTTTCGCGGCTTTCCAGACAACGTCACCCTTTGGCTCCGCAACCTCAATGCCTTGGGTGATCGTCATGCCTGGTCCGACCACACAAGATGGCTGGTTGCAGCACAACAACTATGCGGTGCCGCCAAGGTATGGGAAAGCTATGAAGGCATCAAGCAGCTTTCCAGGTCTGCATGGAGCGCAGCTCTGATAGCTGCTGTCGGCCCGCTTCCCTATGCCTGCGGTGAGTCCGATCAGCATAGTTCTGCGCACGGCGCTCCGGAGAGCTACCGCTTCGATCCTGCGGCAGGTGTGCCCAGCAACGCCTCAACAGGGAGAGCCGCAGGCTGCCCCGCCGTAGGTGCCGGCTCACAGGCTGTCGTAGTCGGCTCTACCGAAGGCGATGGGACAGCGCTTCGGGCCCTTCGTCTTGGACCTGCCTTGCCTGGGAACGCCGTCCACGCTTCCCTTGGCGAAAATATCATGCCCGGCACTTCTTCGACTCTTCATCCACCAAGGTATGCCGTTGATGTCTCCTTTGCGGTAGAACCGGCTGCCGCGACAACCACAACGACCCCACTGTCCGTGGACACCTATCCTGGTTACTCGGGCCGATGGACAGGTAGACTGACGGAGATGATACGCTGCGACTTCCAGCAGCCGGATTTCATTCAAATACCGACATTTCGCGGCTTTGAAGATGACGTCATCCCTTGGATTCGCGCTATCAATGCCATGGGTGACCGTCATGCTTGGCCAGACCAAAAAAGATGGCAGGTTGCGGCAAACCGTCTTCGCGGTGCTGCCAAGGCTTGGGACAAGTACGACGGCATCAAGCAGAGGTCCTGGCTTGAATGGAGTGCAGCTCTTATAGCTGCTTTCCGCCCGCTCCCTTATGCCTGCGCTGCCCCTACATCCCCGAGTATCAGCTGCGGCTTGTCGTCGTCGAAGATCGCGGCCGAGAACCAACGGTTCAGCAACAGCGGCAGCAAGTCGATTCCTCAGCCGCCCCCGCATCAATCACAGACCTCCGGTTCGAGCATCTCCACGTCGGCGTCCTCCACTTTTGATAGCGTACTCGGCTCATGGCCTCCAAGACAGCAGATGAAGCTGCATCCGTAGCGGCGGCGGAAGCAGACGCATGCGGCGACGATGCGGGCAATCTGCAGTACGGTGACCCTTGGGACATGGACCCAGCTGCCGAGGCTCTACGGCTGCGGAGGGCCGAGGATAATCGCAAAAGCCCCACTCCGGCACACGCCACCCCTGCCGCAAAGGGGGCGTCATCCACCAACCAGGTGGCCCGCCAGCCCGTCTACGAGGCGGCGTTCGACTTACGTCTCAAGCAGCGAGAACCCGACCAGGGCCTGGACCGAATGGCGCAGAGCCCTGTCCCACGCATCCCTGTGCTGCTGCAGCAGCCGCTTGCAGGCCCCCTCCGACCGGTGCCGTCCTCGTGCTCGTCCTCGGAAGTTTCACTTGTACCGGGTCGCAGGGGAGGCATCACGGGGCAGCCTTCACTGCAGGATACCTGTTGCCCGGGGCCGCCACCGCACCAGTGTAGCAGTGGCAGCATTTCGGTGTCTTCCAGTGTTCAGCTGCAACCAGCCCCAACACCTTGTGGTTCCAGCAGCAGTGGTGGTGGGAATTCTTCAGGCCCGATTCCTGCTATCACAGACCCTGATTTGGCGGTCAGGCAAGCGTCGGCATCCATTGACCAGAGCCATCCATTACCATGGTCGCCTATTTCCGAAAACGCCCCTGCTGGACCTGTCGGCGCTGTCGCTGTTAAGCGTAGCATCCATGCAGGTGTCAAGGTGCTCCCTTCAGGGTGAGTCCGGCGCCCAGTGCACAGTAGCCACCGCAACGAAGCACCGCCCCAGAATGGCTCCCATCATGCCCTCCAGTCATTCAGAGCATCAGCATCCGTGGACAGCCCCCACAACGCTGACAACGCTCAGCGACAACGCAAAATTGACAACGTTCAGCGGCGTCACAATCGTCAGCGAGACCTGCGACCAGCGCGCAACAGTCAGTGCCGCCCGCCACAGAAGCTGGTTGCGCGCTGGACGGCTCGCCATCGACGACCTGACACCCTTGACAAGTTTCTTTGTTGCAAGCGCGCCGGAAACTCAGTTGCAGCGTGGCCGAGTGTAAAGACGAAGTGAACTTGGCCGCGAGCGCTCGCAAGGCGGGCGCTGGATGAAAAAGACGACGAGGAGAGAATAGAACAGCCGGCCCAGGAACGGGTGCTGTCTCTGTGTCTCTGTTCATTACAATATATATATATATATATATATATATATATATATATTAACTGTACTGTGAAATAAGGAGCAGTGGGGATGTGTCTGTGAGAGAGAGAGAGAACGACGAGAGAGATAAGCCTTGTGTTGGTGCTCGATCGGCTGTGCTACCTCTCGCTGCTTTATCGTTCTAGTCGCGAACGCTGACTTCCCCAAGTGCTTCGTAACATTTGGTGGAGGTGCTGGACCTGTTGCAAACCTGAATCTTCGCAGCCGGACAATCCCTGTCACATCTCTAACGCCTGCGGAGACTAGTCCTACTGATCCAACCCCGGCACCGCCTTCGGTCGTCTGTCCTGGTGCGCCACGCCAACAGGATCCTCCCGCATTCAATGGCACTGACGATCATGACGTAGAGGACTGGCTGTCATCGTATGACCGAGTGAGTACCCACAACAAATGGAATGACGCTGACAAGCTTGGTTACGTACCGTTCTACCTGTCGGGGGTCGCCCATCTTTGGTTCCGCAACCATTAGGCTGACTTTTCTACCTGGACAGCGTTCCGAACGAAACTTCAAGAAGTATTAGGTCGCCCTGCTGTGCGCAAACTTCGGGCTGAACAACAGCTTCGCTGTCGTGCCCAACAAAAGGGCGAAAACTTTACCTGCTACATTGAACATGTAGTTGATATTTGCCGGCGTATCAACCCAGATATGTCCGAAGATGACAAAATTAAGAACATATTGAAAGGCATAGAGATGACGCCTTCCAAATGCTCTTGGCAAAGAATCCTCAGGCGGTCAACGACCTCACCTCGCTTTGCCAGAGCTATGAAGAGCTACGCAAACAACGGCTTTCTACGCGCCGAGCTTCCGATCCGGACGTCGCACTTTCAGCTCTGAGTGACGGTGTCAGTGCTACTCCTTCCAGTTCAGCAATCTTCGACCAAATCAAGAAATTTGTACGAGAAGAAGTGGCACGCCAACTCTCTCTTCTGCCAGCCAGTTAAGTGTCGGAGTCAGCCTTGTCTCCTGATCTCCGTCAAGTGATACAAGACCAAGTTGCTAGCGCCTTGCCACTTGCTCATCAACGGCCTCCTACGCCTGTTCCACTTACGTACGCTGCCGTTGTCTCAAATCCAAGGCCTCCGTCTGCAGCTATTCAATTCAGACTTACCAGCGCTTTTCCCTCACCTCCGCAAGTAGGTGCAACACATGCACCTCCAAGCAACTACTGGCCGCCACAACAGCCCGTGCGCCCACTTCGCCAATATCTCCATCAGTCTCAGCCCGCTGTTCTCAATCCATGGCGCACCCATGACAACCGCCCTATCTGTTATTCTTGCGGCCTGCATGGGCATGTAGCACGGTTTTGCCGTCGGCGCGGGTGGTATCCTTCGGATTCTCCGAGGGCACCAAGCAACAGTTTCGACTCTCCGTTCCGTTGCGCTTCTGCCGATCAGCACTTCGAAGCCTCACGTCCTGCTTCCCGAACCTTCAATACCCGTCGGTCTCCGTCACCCCGTCGGCGTTCTCTGTCGCCGCTTGTCCGCCGCCCTGAAGCTGTCCGAGAGTAAAACTAAGGAACGCAGTTCCGGAGGCAAGAACTGCGATCTCAACGAACTCCTCAAGAACTAATTTATTTCTTGCGAACGTCCTTGAAGTTTATGCAGAAGACATTGCCGTCCATGTGCTTGTAGACATGGGAGCAGCAATATCAGTGATTTCGAACCAGCTTCGTCTTCAACTAAGAAAAGTCGCGACGCCATATGCTGCTGTTTCATTACACACAGCAAGCGCTGCGCCGATTGAACCCTTAGGGAAGTGCACCGTGTGTGTTCTTATAAGCGACACTTTATACCGTGTTGAGTTCGCTATTCTGCCCCGCTGCTCCCATGCCAAGATTTTAGGATGGGACTTTCTGTCATCTCATCATACCGGTATAGATTGTGCCCTTGCTGAACTCGCTCTGTCGCCATTCGGCCCCAACGTTTTTGAAGATACTGATGACGCTTCCGGTCGTGCGCTCGTCACCGCCGACACCGAGATTCCTCCATACTCTGCCGCACTTGTGCCCGTATCCTGCGTTGGGTTTTCCGACTCGACAGTTCTTTTTACGCCGCCTAAACTTGTTGCTCGCCGTCATCCCTTCTTGCTTCCTTTTGCCCTTCTTGCCATTCGACAAGGTTCCAGCGCACATTATGTCTCGAACCTGTTTCCTTGCCCTGCTAGCCTGCTCCACGATGAGTGTCTTGGTTATGCTGATGCAATCGAGCCAAGCTTCCCTTATGATGTGCCTGACGACCCGGCTTCTCCTCAGGTTGACGCTATGGCCCTTCAAGTTTCTCCTCCGACGCCGCCGTGTGAGCCAACATTTTCCCTATGTATTGATCCCAACCTCACTCCAGGTCAGCACGCCCAGATCGCCGATCTCCTTGACCACTTTCGCACGTCATTCGACCTCCAACCATCTCGCTTAGGTCGCACTTCCACTGTTGTCCATCATATCGACACCGGCAACCATGCGCCTTTACGCCAGAGGCCGTATCGTGTGTCCACCACGGAGCGTGGCGTCATCACTGAGCACGACGGAGACATGCTCCAACGCGGTGTCATACAACCTTCGCACGGTCCTTGGGCTTCTCCTGTAGCGTTTGTCAAAAAGATAGATGGCACAATTCGCTTTTGCGTGGACTACAGGTGCCTCAATAAGATCACCCGCAAGGACGTTTATCCACTACCTCGCATTGACGACGCGCTAGACTGCTTCCAAGGCGCCGAATTCTTCTCATGTTTAGACTTGCGATCGGGGTACTGGCAAGTGCCTGTGGCTGAGTCAGACCGTCCAAAAACGGCCTTCATGACACCGGACGGTTTATTTGAATTCACCGTGATGCCATTTGGCCTGTGTAATGCGCATGCCACATTTGAAAAAATGATTGACAACATCTTGCGTGGCCTCAAATAGCAGATATGCCTGTGTTAACTGGACGACATTGTTATGTTTTCACCGGACTTTCCTTCCCACTTACTTCGACTTGAACGCATCCTCAAATGCGTCGCCGATGCTGGCCTCCAGCTTAACTTGAAGAAGTGTCGCTTCCCCGCCCGGCAGCGGGTCATCCTCGGCCATGTCGTGTCGAAAGAAGGTGTACTCCCTGATTCGGCGAAACTACAAGCTGTTGCCCAGTTTCCACGACCAAAGACCTTGAAAGACCTGCGCAGCTTCATTGGGTTAGCGTAATACTTCCGCCGTTTCATCCGTAATTTCGCCACCATATTAGCACCTTTAACGTAGCTTCTTGGTGGTGATCACAACTTGTCGACCTGATTACCGGATTGCGATGCTGCATTCACGAAGCTGCGTCGTCTCTTGACGTCTGCCCCAATCCTGCCCCATTTCGACCCAAGCGCTCCAACAGAAATCCACACTGATGCCAGTGGCGTCGGCCTCGGTGCCGTTCTTGTTCGGAGAAAGGTTGGCTTCGATGAGTACGTCGTCGCCTTCGCCAGTCGTGCACTCACTAAACCTGAATTGAACTATTGAGTAACTGAAAAAGAATGCCTGGCTATAATTTGGGCCATAACCAAATTCCGCCCGTATCTCTATGGCCGCCCATTTGACGTGATTACTGATCACCATTCGCTGTGCTGGCTGTCGTCTTTAAAAGGACCATCCGGTCGTCTTGCTCAATGGGCGCTTCGACCGCAGGAGTACGACATTCGGGTGCTGTACCGTTCTGGCCGAAAACACTCGGATGCGGAGGCCTTGTCTCGTTTGCCACTAACAGACGAGGTTACTTCCCCGAAAACCCCATTGTCCGAGTCTTCCCTTGCTGCCCCGGATATCCTTCTAGAGCAGAGGAAAGGCCCTTGGATTGTGTCAATGCTCAGTTTCTTGTCCACCGCATCGACAACCACTACCAATCGTGCCTTACGTCGCCAAGCACATCACTTCTCCATTGGCGACGGGCTCTTGTACTGTCGTAACTACCTCCCGGACGGCCACAAATGGTTGCTTGTCCTCCCTCGACATCTACGTTCGGATATTTGTGCAGCGTTCCACGACGATCCCCAGTGCGCACATGCAGGTGTACTAAAGACATACGCGCGTCTACGCCTTCGTTACTACTGGCGAGGGATACATCGATTCATCCGTCATTATGTCCGCTCCTGTCTCGTTTGCCAACGCCGCGAAGATCCCCCTCGTCGTTCAACCGCTCCATTGCAATCTTTGCCTTGGCCAGCACGTGCTTTTGATCGAGTAGGCATCAACATTTATGGACCTTTGCCAACCACAACAGACGGAAACCGCTGGGTAATCGTGGCCCTCTACCATCTTACGCGCTATGCGGAAACTTCCCCTTTGTCCAGCGCTTCTGCACGTGACGTCGCCTGGTTTCTCCTGCGCCACATCATCCTTCGCCACGGAGCTCCCAGGGAACTACTGAGTGACAGAGGCCGCGTCTTCCTCTCCGACGTCATCGAGGCTCTCCTCAAAGAATGCCGCATCATTCATCGCACCACTACTGCATACCATCCGCAGACTAATGGCATGACCGAGCGCTTTAATCGAACTCTTGGTGACATGCTGGCCATGTACGTTGCATCCGACCAAACCAAATGGGACCATGTTCTACCATTGCTGACTTACGCTTATAATACCGCCACGCAGACGACCACGGGAGTTTCGCCCTTCTTTCTCCTGTACGGACGCGAACCTTTTTCCACAATGGACACTATCCTTCCGTACCGCCCTGACAACACAGAAACCACTACCTTGTCTGAAGCTGCTGCACACGCAGAAGAGTGTCGCAAGCTATGCCGTATATTTACGTCAGAAGACCAGCAACGCCAGAAGCACCATCGAGAAACTTCCCATGCTCCTGCATCCTATGGTCTTGGCTCGCTAGTGTGGCTTTGGGTTCGAGCGCCTACCCCTGGACTGTCACGGAAACTCGCCTCGAAGTACCAGGGCCCCTACCGCGTGATCAAGCAAACGTCTCCAGTGAACTATATCATGGAACCGCTCGAGCTATTTGTGGATCATCGCCGTCGAGGACGCGACATTGTGCATGTCCAGCGTCTCAAGCCGTACTATGATCCGCCTGTCTTGTCCTACCCCTAGGTCGCCGGGACGGCTTCTTTTTCCGCGGGGGAGATAACTGTACTGTGAAATAAGGAGCAGTGGGGAAGAGTCTGTGAGAGAGAGAACGACGAGAGAGATAAGCCTTGTGTTGGTGCTCGATAGGCTCTGCTACCTCTCGCTGCTTTATCGTTCTAGTCGCGAGCGCTGACTTCCCCAAGTGCTTCGTAACAATATATATATATATATGTATATATATATATCTGCAGCTTTAGTTTTTAACTGCCTTTTCACTAAATAATGTTTTAGCTGTGTTTTCAGGAACCGAGAAAAACTGCAGGTGACACGCACGCAGTGTTAGTGAAGAACAAAGCGAGGCTCTTGTTAATTATTTTAATGTAATGTTACTTTTAACATAACACCGAAAAAAGGCGAAAGCTTGCACTAGGCCGCGCAAAGCTCAAGACACAGTGAAGCTGGCCGATTGGTTGTATCTTGATGGCTTACATATTGATGGCTTACATAGCATGTTGGCTCATGCGCAACATCACCGTCAGGAGATCTTTCCTGGCCTCGCAAAACGTACTCGCGGCAAGTTCTCCACAATCGTACTTCGTCAAGCTCTGTGGAATCCGCGCACCGGCATCCTCTTCATGCATGCAATAGGCTCACTGCGCGTTGCATAGCGCAGCTTTCAACACCGACATCGCGTTCCACCGCGTTGCAATGCCGACACCGCCGTCCAAGCAGACCCGCCCCATGAATGCGTCTTTCTCTCTCTCGCTCTTATTTCCTTTATCTCTCGAGCATAGCGCGCAAAACCTCTTCTTCACCTCGCAAATCATTGGCACGAGCGTGTGCGAACGCGCCAGCTGTGGACGAAGACGACGCTCAAACGCAATCATATGGTTCGCATAAATGCATGGTCTACGAGCTTGCCTGTGTAGCCTAGTGGTTACGATGCTTGTCTTTAGACCATGGGTAAGCGGGTTCGAATCCTGGCTCGGCCAGAAAGTTTACTTTCTTTTATTTCTTTCTTCATAGCTGATGATGATAGTTTCTTGATACGAACCACACATTACGGCTTGTTTGAACAGCTTCGCTGTTAATTGCAGATATGTGCTGGTACAAAGGGCACATGGATGCGGTACTGAGTTCCAAATCTCAGTGAACCCATTGCTTTGATTTTATGCAAGACTCTCAAGGCTCGCCAGTGTAATGCGTGCCGTTATATAATGAGGGTTATAAATACAGATGGGTGTATTCAGGTTAGAATGTGACGCGATTCTGTAGCGAATATTCTCACTTAGTTAGGCTGCATTTGTACTGTTGGTGCTGGAGACGACTTGGTGCAACACGCCTCGAACGGCAGACGTTATTTTTTTTTCCCACCGGGATGGTCACCCCGCGAAATGTACAAGGCACTTCCGTACTGCCACATGCCACCATTGCAGGACGAATGGGCTACTATGGCAGCTTCGCTACCATGCGTTAATCTATTTTAGCACAAGATCGCAGCGAGGAAGCGTTTTTTTTTCTGTCGAATGCGCAAACTCAACACGCTTGCGCCTGTGAACCCGAACTGCACGTAGGCCAGCATGCTGCTGGTCAGCCAAACTAGCGCGCGATGCACTCTGCTTCAGCGGGTCGGGCGTGAGATAGGACATACTCTATACCCGCGCCAGTCACACTAAACTGTATAACGTCCAATTTTCGCCTGGTAGCGTAACTGCGGCGCGCGTGAATCGCGTCCGCGTTATGCCAGACTTTACCCGCTCCTTCAGCTTGGCCCGCTTGGCCACCGCAGTGCACTCTACTCCGACCGGCAACCAAACGCTCCGAGGCTGTGCTCATTGTACGTGAACAATCAGAAAGAGAAAAAAATTGAAGGACACTGTAAATTCTAAACTGTGTTCGGCGAAAGCGTGGAATAATCACCGGGCCGCTTGGGAGCCATCCGACTAACTCGACTGCTGCAACGAGACGTCTGACGGAGCGTTGCCGCGCGCGCCACTGTGCCATCACGTGATTGCTGAGAGATGTGAGGAGGAGAGGCCACAGCTGTGGTGGCGCAACTGTTGCTATGCACCGCTGTGTCATCACGTGATTGCTGAGAGAGTGTGAGGGGGAGAGGCCACAGCTGGCACCGTTCCAGGGCACGGACGGACGGACGGTCGGACGCCGCGAGTATGAGCCATTTTCGCCTTAAAACCAGCTTAACTCGGAGAATACTTCGCATTAAAAGAACATCGCGGGCTCGTAACGGCGTGGGCACAGCGCACGAAGCAGCTAGCAGAGTATAGTAACTCTGAGGCTAGCAGGCGTGTGGGATCTGTTCGCTGATACACGGGAACGGCGCATACCGCACGAGGTGGATAACGCCTCGTGCGCTGGTATGTTTACGTAAAGCCCCTCAAACTTCGTTAAGTGGCGACACGCTTTGAAGAATGCCGCCTCCTCCCCGCGAGCCCTGTCCGAGGCCGTCTCCACGTCGGTATTAGGCCTAATGGCATCACGTTGGCCGTCGCACCGCCGGGCGCTGGCTTCGTTTGTTTACAGTCCTCCATCGCAATTTTCGCCCGAAAGCGTCTACTTACTGGCAAGGAGCGCATGTTGGCGCGGTTACTCTTCCGTGTTGTTCTGGTTTGCGAACGCCTTGAACTAAGTTTTTTGGCAAGTGCTACGTCACTTCACGGCATTTTCCATCACCATCACCTGCCGCGCCTTCGGATGCCAAAATAGTTTCAGCGAAGGCAAGAATATTAATCATTTTGTACGCCAACAGTCTTGAAATCGCGGGCACGCGAGGCTGCGTGTGAAAACGTGCTTACAAAACTTTTACGATTCAGCTCAATCCTTTTGACATTTGATGCTCGAGCGTGAAATTGAGTAATGTTGCACTGTTGGGCTTGTTGGTATAACATGATGGAGACAAAAGGCGTAGCGCATCAGAAACAGTACACAAGAAGAACAAAGCCAACACACACGTTTGGCGCAGTGTTCTTCTTGTGTCCTGTTTCTGATGCGCTACGCCTATTGCCTCGAGTGTGAAACCTAATCGTGAAACCTAATCTTCGAAAAGCAACTGTGCCTTTTGGGGTTACTTACTAGCCTTTAGAGCGAATAGCCTTGATTCCTTTTTTGTTCGTATTCGTCGTTGGTGGCCACCCGGTGGATTTGTGATTCATAGGCACCGATGAAAAGCGTGCCTGCTTGGTCGAAACAGAGTTACGGGGTGCGTTCGTCGCCGAACGATAGCATCATAGGTCTTTGAGACATACGTGCTAATTCGCGTGAGCTATTTGAAGTGAGTGAAGGTTACGATGCTGCGGTGGAGCACTCGCAAAAAAACATGCCGTCGCCCGCTCGTTCACTGGCTGGTTTAGTCGTCGTTTGTTGAGTCGTTTGCTCGTTTGTTTAGTCGTTCGCTAGCTCGTTTAGTCGGTCTCTTGCTTGTTCGTTCAACTATTCATACGGCCACAATGTCTCTGAGACGCACTTTCTGAAGGGCTACCAAAGCTGGTGCGTCCGTGCCCTCTGCGAGCCTTTGAGCGTCATAGCTTATACGCGTTGCGAATTCAAGTGGAAGAACAGCGCAGATTATTTAGGTTACTGAAGGTGTGCTGGAGGCCAGGACGTTGACATTCGATCGTAAACGTGTTATTTACAACCATTCGCAACAAGATTTTGTGGCACGCGCATAACAAATATACCACACGCGATACATTCTGAGTCGTCATGGTACGGCGTTAGCGCTCGTTTAGATACTTATAAAAATAGTTATCAAAACAGGAAAAAGAAGCTGCCGTCACTAAATTTGTATATATATAACCCTCCGTATAGAAATCATACGCTATACACGAAGTTACTCGGGGCTGACACGCCAGCGCAAACGCTTAAAGCGCACCGCATTGCTAAGCGTGCATTCACACTGCGAAAGGTCATCTGCTACGCTCAAGCGTTATATGCGGCGCCACGGTCGAGGAGGAAGCGCGAAAGAGAGGAGAAACGAGGAGGAGCGCAGGCGGAGGAGGAGAGTGTCGCTACTTTACGAAGTTTCAGGGGCTGTATGGTGACGCTAAGACCAGCGCCACCATGAGGCCTAGCGAAGAAGTTTGCGTATGTTTACTCGCAGACGCTTCCAACGAGCTAACCCCAGAAATGGAGTACTTCGGTCACTCCGGTGCTTTCGCGGTAAAGAAAACAAATAGCGCCATCCTTCAACTAGGCGCAACAACTGCCCTTTCTCGCAACCCTCTTGACGCTCTCGCTGCCTTCTTAGACACACTCTCTCTCTAAGCTTTTGAATTTTTCCGGGCACCGCGGAGAGAAACGTCACAACCGACGGCAATCTCTCTTCGTCCTGCGTGGCTACGTTCGATTACCTCCGAGGCTCGGACGTTTTGGCGATTATTTTGTGCTTACGCGCTTCGCCACAGGTAGAAGCGTGACTCTTGCATTCGTTAATATTTTCTCATGCTGGTGCCGTTGATGAAGTGAGAGCTGCCTCGGTGTGTGAGCGCTTTTCCACGGCGGCTCCCCATGCGCGTGAAAAGAAGGAAAGACAAGATGGCCTCGCACCGGACGGCGTCGTTTCGTGATTACAGTGGCTGTACCGTGATCGATGTCTCCGACTCAGCGTTTGGCGACGCAGCAACTCGATTACTGCCGCACCCTCGGTGGCAGTCATGGAGGAAGAAAAAAACCGAGGAGGGAGCATCACGTGATTCCGCTAGCCTCACCAAGCCAACCCCCTCTGAAGCCGCCCTTCCTCTTGCGGGGGCCTTGTGCGCGGTGCCTTTTGGGTAGGAATAGGCCCACAAGGTTGCCGGAGCATTCATGATTGTTTGGTACGTGGTAACTTTTAGTGGCACCTGCCGTCACAGGCTTGGAGGCCCGTATGCGGGTGGTGGTTTTCTGCTACTGCGTGCGTAGTTCTTAGCTTCGAGTGCGATGCCTTGAAACGTGGAGCAAGATGGGTGCCTAACTCCAGAAGACAGAAAATTTTCAAGGCGTCACTTGCGATTACCACCACGGTTAGTGAAGTTACCAGCGCTCTCGCCTCGAAACTCGTCCAGAACACCTGAGTGTGGTCTATTTTTCCCACATACTCCTTAAGTTTCATCAAATCAGCTGTTGCTCACCTTAAATTGCGGTGCGTATTATCTTGCTAATTTTTGCCCCGCTGTCTTGCACCTAGGAAGAAACGAGATGTTTTGAGGGACAGTTTTCTGCCGCATTTTCGCTTCGTAAAAAGCTCTGCTCTGTGTCGTTTGTTTTCAGAGAAATAAATAGCGTTAGCCTGCATTCTTAACGCTGAAGTCGTCGCCGTTTATTCAGATTTACGTGCACTATTTTGCAAGACTGTATGGCGCGACGACGCTGTTTAGACGCACGTCGTGGATTCATTTTCGTTATATAATAAAGCACATGAACGGAATTTGTGCATATCTACAGTTTATTCAGCTGTTTTCGAATGCGAGTATTAGTGATCTTTGTCTGTGGTCACTCAGAACGCTCGGCTATCGCTTCGATGCATACAGCAGAATTATGTCCTAGAGTCAAACACTGCCAGGGGGACCATTCTTCTTCTGCTAGTGTGAAACGGCATGAAAACTGAATAAATAGCGGCAAGGGAAAAATTTAAGCATTCATTTGCACTTGTGGAGTCATTGTGTTGCTGGTGTACTTATACTATGGAAAACACATTTTTATGACAACAGTACTTGCTTCGTCCTTTATTCAATACTTATTGCACCTATAGAAGCCACAATATTTCACACAAATACAGAAGGAAGCTACATTTATAATTTAAATGAGTTACATTGCAAATATTATACGCAAAAGAAAATTATAAACAGCAAGTAGGAAAACTTATCGTGCCACTGCTCTATGGTATCAGTATTAGCATACTTGTGTGGCTCAAGACATTTCTATAATAATGTTATACAAAGTAAACTATATCCCACGTAGTATTGGTACCTTTAATAAAACAGGTCAATGGGATCAGCTATCCTCGAATGTAGCTGTAGTTTTGCTTACAATGCCTTGTATGCAACGCCTTCCCTACAGGGCTATAATTGTGCTATATTTACATATGTGCTGTACACACAAATAGCGAGCGGCTTTGGTGATTGGGCTTGTCAGAAAAATAAGGAAAACATATGCAGAAATCGAAAAAAAAGACTGGTAGTTCACAAAGTCAAAGTTGAAAGAATTGATGTGAGGTCAGACCGACAAACTAAGTATGTCAAATTTAAAATACAATGCATTTTGCTGCAAGTAAAATGTACAAAAAAGCTTATGTTGTATCACATACCCAGAAAAATATGAGCACGGTCCAAGCTGAGCCAACACACAGCAAAATTAAGAGGTGACGGCTGTATTACACTGTGAACCTCAAATAAATGCTCATTTCATGGTATTTAAAACACTCATTGATGGGTATGCACCAAATGTTCATGGTTGCAGTGAATCTGGCATAATAAAAGGCTATTGTAAAGCCAGTGAAGAAATTGAAGAAAGTGAGCACATTAAATTATTTCAGAAATTGTAAAAGCAAGGGTATCCGAGGTGACAGAGGCAAATTTCCACAAAGTTCAGGTAAAAGACATACAGGATCAAACTTTGAAAAATACATTGTCATCCTCAAGAGTATACTTAGCTCACGCATAATGCATTGAGGGCATTCACAGCATGTTCATGTTATCACGCAGTTTTCTCTAGTGAAAAGTAGGCCAGCTGACCTACCGTCATTGTCCGTACTGTTTCTGTATGCCGCGGCATGAGCCTCACAGCGCAACACTGGTCCCGGGCCTGACAAAATCACCAATGCCATAATTAGAAACCTGAGCCCGAAGCACATCCTGGATTTGACCGAATACCTAAACGAGGAATTCTGGAGCAAGGGCCACGTACCGAACGAGTGGAAACACGCGGAAGTCGTGACCATTCCCAAACCAGGCAAGAAGCCCGCGATCGACGCCCTGCGTCCCATCTCGCTGACTACGTGTCTCGGCAAGCTGTACGAGATGGTCATCGGAGCCCGCCTCCAACACTACATAGAGTACGGTGACCTCTTCCCACACACCATGCTTGGCTTCAGGCCGGGACTATCTGCGCAAGATGCTTTCCTAATCCTGAGGGAAGAAGTTCTCAAGGGCATCCCGAAGGGAGAACACCTCCTGCTCGCACTCGACCTGAAAGGGGCCTTCGATAACATCTCTGGCGAGGCCATTCTCAAGGGACTGAGCGACATCAGCTGCGGAGAGCGCATCTTTGATTACGTCAAATCGTTCCTGACGGGCCGGACAGCAACCATTGGAATAGGCCAGACTCGATCGGATAAGATCGACGTGCCGAACAAAGGGGCGAAGTCTCCCCGATTCTCTTCAACATCGCGATGCTAGCGCTGACCAAAGAGCTGCGGAAGATCCCGGACCTAGGTTACGCTCTATACGCAGACGACATCACGCTCTGGGCTACGAAGGGCTTCCTCGCGCGAGAAGAGGCGACCCTTCAGGAGGCTGCGATGGCCGTGGAGAGATTTGCGGCAGCGAGCGGGCGCGTTGCGCGCCCGAGAAATCCGAGGTGATCCGGGTGCACGGAGGAGGAATCTACAAGTCACCCGGCACTATCAAACTATCTAGAGGACCACAAGATCACGGAAAGCAAAAAGACTAGGATTTTGGATTTTTGGATCCAGAGCAACTTGAAAGCCTCCCACACCATCCAAACCTTAAGGTCCACCACCAACCAGATCTCGCGGGTTATCAAACGAATAACAAGAAGCCGCAAAGGCATGCAAGAAGAGGACATGCTCCGCCGAATCCAGGCTATGGTGATCAGGAGAATAACGTATAGCATGTCGTATCACTACGACTCGCTAAACAAACGCGACAAAGAACAAATCAATGCCATCATCAGAGGCGCGTACAAAACAGCCCTGGGTCTCCCTGTTACCACCTCAAACGAGAAGTTAGCGGCTCTCGAGATCCACAACACCTTCGCTGAGCTGTCGGACGCGGTTATGGCTTCGTAAAAAGCCAGACTACAGAACACGGCGGCGGTCAGAGCTATCCTCCACCGGACCGGAACTTCAACGGAGCTTCGTGCCCTCGATGGGCAACGATCACTCCCGCCCCAGGTCAAAACCCAGATCACGGCGAACCCTATACCAAAGCACATGAGTCATGAGCTCCACGAAGGACGACGCAACGCGCGAGTCGACAGACAGCGCCGGCAAGTCAAGGGTGACCCGTACGTAACGTACGTGGACGTGACAGCGTACCCTGCAGGGGGCCTCTTCGCGGTAGCCGCCGTGAACGGGAGAGACAACTCCTTGACCCTCGCGGCCTCCGTCAGGGCAGAGACCCTAGCTGCGGCTGAGGCCATAGCCGCAGTGCTAGTAATAAAACAACATGACAGGGTGGGCAGGGAAGTTCATGTCGTTACCAACTCGCAACAGGCCTGCCGTAACTTTACTAACGGAGGAACACCGGTGCTGGCGGCTCAGATTCTAGGCCCGAGGCTGCAAGAATCCCATCAAATCACGTGGACGCCAGGCCACGCGGGACTGGAGGGGAACGAAATGGCGAACGCCTTAGCTCGAGCGCTGACCAACCCACCGGGGCAAAACCAATCGTCTCATCAATCCCCACGTTTTACCTGTGTCCCTGCCGTCAAATTACTGTGACTAACTCGAGATCCAGCGACTCAACCGCAGGATTTATCCTCCCCCTCACAAAAAGCTCAGCACTGAAGAGGCAATAGCCCTCATACTTACCCAAACACATTCCAACACCTACACAGATACAGCAAAATATACCCACAAACATCTCGCGGTATCTGCCCCTGGTGCGGCGACACACGCCTTACACTCTTTCACATTACGTGGGAGTGCGGTGGCAAGCCTGAAAATTTAAAGACGCCTACCACGTAATTCGAGTGGTGGGAGGTACAACTGACCGGCGATACCCTGGCGGGACAAGAAGCTCTCGTCCAGCAAGTATGTCGAGCAGCCATAGCCAGTGGAGTCCTGGAATGAAGACACCACCCGCTCGTCCTCAAGATCAATGACCTCGATGGTCTAAAGAAATGTTTGTTCTCTCTCTCTCTCCCAACTGTTTAGCTTGGTGCTGAACATGTAGAATCATTCTTTAAGCAGAATTCGAATGCAGGTGATTCAAGCTACAGTATTCTGCAAGACAGCAAACAAGTACTTGCACAATATACAATAAGGTATCACATTTTGCCTCTATAAAAGTTTGATGTCTGCATACAACGCTCTTGAACAATATATGTGCTTTACGAAGTCACTCAAAAAACATATGTCTTAACACAGAACCTGGTGGGATTGCTGAAGTTGATGCATAAAGGAAATATTTGTGTGAGGCATCATCAACCTAATTCACCCACGAGGAAACTTGTGTAGCAGTTTATCCTGTACTGCGAGTCGCAGACACCCAAGCTCAGACAACCTGCCTGGGTCGGCAGAGTAGCCATGACCTTGTAAAATTGCTTCCGTGAGTGTTTCACTGGCTGCAGGGCTTCTCCGAGGGGCAGTGAAGTTAATTACATTGATGGAGGATACTTTTTCAGGGGATCGTACAAAGAGAATTTCGATGTGTTCCAATAGAAAGCAATTTGCGCCATCAATGTCCTTGACCTCATTGCGAACTATCAGACGCTTCAATGCTGCTGCAAGCTAGTTTGCTGTTGGGTTGTCATTGCAGCCCCCAAATGATTTTATTGCAGCAAAAAATAACTCAAGATGGTCCTGACTGAGCTTAGAAGTCTGAAGATATGCCAATAGGCCATTTTCTGTAACCAAGTGGTTGTATAGACGGTTGTCTAAGCACACCACAAAGCCAATGAAGCCCGCCTATTGGTTGGTCCCTGTCATTAGTTTACCAGCTGCAGATTCCCAAAGTGAGCAAAAGTAGGCCTTCAGTTCTTTGACATACGCAGTGACAGGAGTCACATTTTCAGGACACAGCGGCGTTTTCTATTCTTCTTGCCGTGGATTTCTTGAATTTAAAATGTCAATGCATTGTAGACATGTCTGATAAACTCTTCTGTTGGTAAGGAACTTGAAAATTTAGGAATTTTTCGAGCTCTGCAGTCACTAAGAGCACCTGCTACCGATTGACTAAATGTTTGAGCCAACAATGAGACTTTCAGGGGCGGGTTTTTCCAATTATTATGCGCCCGTCTAAGCTTGTTTGCCAAATGTAGGCCTTGTGTGTACTGGTTTTCATGCAGCTAATCAATGCGTGTCCACGATATGAACTGTTTGCTGATATCGACAATAGCATTTTTATCACAAAGGGTGTGCCGCAGTAGCTTCAACATTTGACAGGGATCTAACATGGCGAAGAGAGTTTTTTTGTCACTGGATGCAGAAAAAAAGCGTCCAGCTCAGTCAGGTCCATCTTGCAGCCAAGGCTGCACAGCAATGACAAATTCGCTGCAGCACCATCGCAGGTCAAACTAACGTGAGCGAAGCTGCTAGCTTCGCTCACGACAAAGGCATGATCAAACTGGAAACATGCATTATGGCTGCATACAGCTGTGCATCAACATACTGGCACATCTTGATGCTGTGATGTTCCCGTGGATGTAGCTGCTTCACATTAAGGTTGACTCGTTGCTGAGTCATCGTCCTTTGCTAGCGTCTGCAGTTAAAGAATAACCCACCAAATATTTTTTTAAGATCCAACAATAACATTTGCTGTGGAATGAATTTACACAACCTTTGCAGAGTCATGCAAAAGGCCTCGCATGATGTGTGCATGCTTTCCCTACACACCACATCCCCTTGTGCAGAAAACTATGTTCGATCTAAGTGTGCTTGTAACATACACATACAACTAATTGAATCTCGGGGAAATGAAGCTGCACTAACTTCGCAGTGCATGTTTCACACAAAAATATAGTAGACATAGCTGTAACACATACATAATGTAATGTAATGCCCCCCCTGTAATGCCTACAGGCCTTCAGGGTACTACTAATAAACGAATGAAAATGATTTTCACTCCTGTAATTTAACGTACAACTGCGGTATTTCATCTCAACTGTCGTTTACCTTTAGTTTAAAATTTGTCAACTAACACCATTTCTTCTGAAAAAAAAGAAAAATGGTATTTAACCTCAACATGGGAAGTGATTGAACTTTGCAACATGTTTCAACTTTGCGCTCAAAAGCAAGGTTTCTACGTGCAGAATATTCTCAATAAAATTATTGTTCTTATTGACTATTGCAAAACTTAGTATGTTACGTGAAGACTAATCTTTCATTGTTTCTTCAATTAGTTTTATTGCAATTTCGATTGTTTTCAGCTAAAACAAACACATGCAAAATTCAGTCGATAATAATTTTTATAGCAGGTTCGACAATAAATGGTTTCACATTGTTGGCTCTTTAGGAGCATACGCTATCTGATAAAAGTACTTTAAGGAGAAATAAATGTTTAACACTTTGTGGGAATTATTACAAAGTTGAAAAAAATGACTGACTTGCATTGCACCACTATTTCGTTAGTTATATTTGACACGAGCACGTAGTCACTTGCGAATATTGCAGTTCAAATTTCATAAATAAAAGGAACGTTCATTGTGCTGACCTATCAAAAGACAGACCATCACGCCGAATTTCTGTTTGATTAGGGCGTCCTGGGAAACAACACTTAATCACGCAGGTGCGCCTACTGCTAACGGCAGTTAATCGCCGGTCCGCTGAGAGGCCGAAGACTTTGGACAGAGCAACAGTGTCGACGGCGCTACCTTAACTACGGGCCGGCACGGCCCTAAATATGTTCGGAGTCTCCGGCTCGCCAGTCCATCTTCCGGCACAAGACAGGACGAATTCTTTTCCTGTGGGAAAACAGTCGCTTCGGACACTGTACGCTCGCTTAATCGCCTGTACATTTTTGCGGGGGCGAAAGGCATCATTGCTTCCTGGAAGATGTCCCCAAACGCAACGAATCGTCGTCGTAAGGGTGGCTTGGTTGCCTTCGCACGTTTGCAGGGCGAAAGTTTCCCTTGTTTTCCTGAAACCCCCCCGAAATGCAACCAGTCGTCCTTGAGGTGGTCCTCCCAGGTTGTTGGGCGCAATGCCGGTTAACCGACACCTTCGTTCGCAACAGTCCGCTGATTAAGCGGCGAGACTCAACTGCTTCACAGAGTTGAATTAATTCACTCACTTCAGCGAGCGTTTGCCACGCCTACTATGTGCGCATATTCCGAAACCCCCGCAGTCATGCCCGCAAAAGACGAAACCACAGCCACCGAAGCGAGCCGAGTAAAATCTACCGCTTGCCTATCACGTGAGGGCCTATTTCCCATTATCCCATTCCTCTAAATTTTTTATGACTATAGGCTTCCTGATTGTCACGTGACGCTCCCTCCTAGTGGTTTTCCTTCCTCCATGGTGGAAGTGGGATACACCAAAACGACTTCAACATACGGCTGTGCTACAATTAACAATGTCGTCTCAGCCTTACTTGTGGCCACCATACTGCGGCAAGTGTGATGTTGTTATGGTTCAGAAGAAATTAGACAAATTGTGCGCTTCGCACAGGTTCTCACAACTCTCCCTCGGGCCTTAAAGGAAGCGATTACGTCGCGAAATGTATCTGAAAAAAAAAGCAGGGCGCAATTTTGTAGCGATGCCATCTGCTCGATTCTTAGTCGTCTCACGGAGCTTATCCCATTGATAACGCAGGCGGAGCGGATCCCTGATCACTGACGTTGAGCAAATAGCGCGAAAACTCATTAGCATTGGAAGAGACACGGTTACGAAGCAGCATCCCAGTGCTCGCGAAGAGAACTGCTGTTTACCTTGTATGTCGTACAGTGCTGACGCAGCGTTCCCTCCTGTCACTTTCATACCACTCCCACGGTAATCGGTAGAACTCCACTTTTGGTAACTTGCCAGCCGTGTTTCTGTAACTATTGTGGCATCCGTTGCGCCACCTTGAAAACCATTTCCACGGTGGTCGGCTGCGCGCACGCCTTCAACGGATGCTGTCGGCCGAAGCTCGCTGTAAATGGTGCCACTTGTCCGGCTTAAAGAAGCTGTGCACAAGGCAGGTACAAGCAACAGAAGCAGACGACCCGGGCGCATGGTTCTCTACAGTCCGAATAGTACGTCACTTCCAGCGAGTGGTATAATGGCGGCGTTTTTAAAGCATGGAATGCGTTTAGGTTCCCTTGTCGGCTACCATTCTTAAGACCTTTAGCCAAAATGCAGAGCAGTTATCCGTGCGCTGAAGAGAAAAATGAAACGAGAACATCCGGGCATCGTTGCGAGAGCAAAACGAGATCATCCGGGCAAGCAGTCAAAACTTAACAAAATGTGGTCTCTGGCCCCCTTCCCCTTGTACAGGACCACATTACATGTGCTATTTACTGCCCAAACAAGTTACAAAAAATATTGCTTCTGATTTCATCGTAATGTTAGTTCACAAAGCACTCAAGCTGTAACTTCTAGTACAATTTGTCATTTCCAATAGCGACGTTCAAAAGGCAGATACTATGCACCATACACTTGATTGTCATCTTATGGCGCTGAGACAGGGTTGCCACTGCTCTTGTTAACACGAGCCGTCCGTGAGTTCCACGGCGTGGGTCTTGCGCCGTCTCCTTCGAGAGATGGCGCCACACTGCGTGACCCGGCTGGCAGCGTCCGGCGCTGCGCGGAGGGTTTGGTTGAGACGGCACTTGCAACGAAGTTCAGTTGAAAACAGGTTCATTTCGGCTCAGTAAGCTTTCAGGCCTGCGTCGCGGCACCAATACTTCCATCTACTCTCGATTACGGGACAGCCAGCATATTTTTTTTTTGCAGTTTGGGAATGAAAAAAAAATGAATTTTTTTCCTGCGTTTGTGGCGCACCCACTCGCACTTCAAGCGGTAAAATTTTCCACACAGGCTATTGTATGTGTAAATTATCTAAAGAGGGGCTATTTACGCGGTCGATAATTTTTTTGCAGTTGGCCTTTAACAGCGCTAATCTCGCGGCACGCATGTACCTACTAACGCGTCTTTGTCAAACAGCATGTGCTTTTTTTGCAGCCCCGAAAAATATAAGCCATAGCAGTTATCACTGCCGAAAATTTTCTCATATTTATAATGACATCATAACTTCCTCATCGAAGATTTCACGTTTCAAGTAATACTTTCAAAGTGGGTAAATAACCATTGATAAATATTGATGTGAGTTCGTTAGTTGAAATGTTCGTAGTAGAAAAAAAATATTATGTTTGTTTGTTTTTCGCACCCCACACGTTGATTATTTAGGCATTATCTGAATTCAGTTAGCTGTAACAGCCTATATAGGCCTTTTACCACCGGACAACTATTTCGTGGTTAGTAATTTCAAACGCTGGCGTGTATAATTAACATGCCTATCTCGCGACGCGGTGTATAGTAGACAGCATTACCGGTGCTGCCGCTTATAAAAGGGAATTGCGCTATAGTGCGTATTTAGAAATGAGGTAGCATGGTTGAGCCTCAATTGCAGACAGTGTATGGATGAACAGCCTCATAAAATGCGACCGAGATGAACCGAGAACAGCTCTATTGTAGTTTTTTTTCGGTTTCAGTCCGCAGTGAAACAAACCGTAACCTTCTGGTGCAATTAAGGTTTGTGCAAACTAACGATATTTTGGTTCAATTCAAGTTTGATAGCATGGTCATGGATACTGAAATAAATGTTATCCATGGATCCTGTCGGAGCTTTAACAAATTCATCCATCATCCACGTTCGGATTGAAGCAGATGAAGTCCCGTTGCTAGAATGGGCATGGTAGCCAAACGAGGGGAGTCTTTCGGAAAACTGCATGGCTTTGTGCATATGCCGCAGGTGCTTCGAAGTGACGGCTGAACTTAGACCACCTGGCGATGCAAGCAAACAGGAAACGAAACCAATGGATAGTGCTCGCCCCGATGCCACCAGACCGGATGCAAAGACAACCAACCTAAGCCGAGATGTGGATGCAAGCCGAGGTTACTACAACGTATTCACTCTGCAGCGAACCGACATACGTCCTAACGACCCGAAGACAGCCGCTGCACACATAGCTGACGCGAGTCGCGCGGATGCAATCTGCTCTGAAGAAAAACGACTAAATGGCAGTGGTTTGTCGGTTGGACTGTCAAGTCATCTGCCAAGCCGGACTGCTTCCTTGATTTGTACTGGACAGCCAAGTTTGCTAGCCAGAAAATCTCGTGAAGCGGCGTCGCGGCTTTCTGCCGATACAAAGAGCCAACCAGGCGAGGCCACCATTCAAGATACGAAGTCGGCGCATGGCAGAAAGGTACTAAGCCGGCTCTGTTAAGCGTATAGACCCAAAGCACGGCCACAGTAGCAGGAAGGCGCACACAGAATTCTGGTACGAAGGGCATAGTAGAGAGCTGAACCATATCTGTGCAGAAAGGAAATAGGGGTTTGTAACGTTTTATGGCACCGTCGTACTTACAATCGGCGCGCATTTTTTTTGGACAAGGGAAGAAGCAACGCTCATGAACTTTTTTTCGCAACTGCCCACACGTTTCCGTTGTCGCCATATCGCGTCAAAAACATAAATTGTGCTGTACAAACACAGTTAAACCCGGTTCAGAAAGTTCGTTATTTGGTGGTATTTAAAGTCTCGAAACAGGGCAGTGGTGTATAACGAAGGCCATAATGATAATTTTGACCTGTGCTTGTTTAACCCAAAGCATGGCACAGGAGCGTCAGTGCATGCGCGCAGCCACACAGCCGCCATGGCGGGATATCATTGTGAACGTTGTTTCGTGGACTAGATGGAATTACAGACCTGCAAAAGTGTTTAAAACCGCAGTATTTGGCGCTTATAAACGTGAATCATCAGTGATCGATTTGATAATTTGTAGTAAGGAAAGAGATACGCACCCATGCCTTCACTACTTCTATGCTTCAATTTCGCAATTGCTACGCGTGTCGTAATTTAATAATCAGAATGTGAATCATTAAAATACTCAATTCGTAATGTTAAGTTTGCGATTTTTCATGCATGCTATTACTCGTCCTTCTAGAACTCCACCCGAAAAAGTGCTTTCACAATGTGTTCGAACTTGAAGAATGCAGTGATAAACAAAAGCAAGCATACAGCCTCATGTACTCAGTATAAATCGTCTCGCGTATATTTTTCTGGAAAGAAGCGCATAAATCCCGTGCCCGATTCCAGCCGCGGCGGCCACCGCATTTAAATGGGGGCGGGGGGGGGGGGGGAGACAGAAATGCCCGTGTGCGTAAATTTCGGTGGACGCTAATTCATTCAGGTGGTACAAACTAATCCTGAGTCATCCACGACGGTGTGCATCGTAATCTGCGGGTTTCGCACGTAAAACCTCAGAATTGATGAAAAAATTTAGGCTTTTAGAAATGTTATGTTGTTATGAAGTTAAACTATAGGTAGTACTTGAGATCCAGTGCAGTTAAGTCTTTGACAAAGCAAAGCGCTCCTTATCAAAGCATCTGCCCTTCCTACGCGCTCATGGAGGGCAACTAGTTGTGTCGGGCTTACTCGCAGGGATCCAAGAATTCAGAGGCTGGCTGGAAAGACTCCGACGTGGACACAGCAGCAACGAAGATAACTGATCAGCGGACAGCAAAGGCAGCTGCCATCACGCGGTCCGAGGCGGGCAAATCTAATGTCCACGCAGCCGGTACCAAGTTGGATGCGCCGCGTCACAAAGCTGCAGCGCGCTTGCACAAACCTGAAGGGCCTACGCGGAAACCGGGTGCTACTGCTTCAAAAACAGGAGCGGCCGACGCCCCAGGCCAGCCGAATCCTGGCAGGACTCAGTCGTCCAATGTTGTTAAGGCCAGCCGGTCGACAATTTCACTCGCGAATAGGAAGTCGCTTTTATGAAATCGGACGTACAGGTACAAGGACATTTGCCGAACACTACATCAAGGATCTTTTGCGCACCCAGATCTAAGGAAGTGCATGACTGGGTGCATTCTGTTTAATGCACAGCTAGGGAAGCACCCTTCCTTATATTGCCCGCATTTGGTCCGTCAATTTTGCATTCCTCTTATCTTTAATCACTTAATAGATCTAGCGACTGTTATTGGTCTTATAGCGACCTCCACCAGTTCGGCAATTTCAACTTTATTTCCGTTTATTTTCTTACATTTACGTCCAATTTCAGTCTTCTGCTTATGCCTCTACTTCATTAAAATAATGACCTTGGCGAAAAACGTCTTAACTTGGCAATATATATGCCAGAGATTAAAATACCACTCAACTTACAATTCGACTTTGTGAAAGTTCAGTCAATACTGTGCAAACCGCAATATTAAATGGACACTTCTTGTCCAAGATTCAGAAAACAGAATACGTTAGACCCATTTTGTGGGCTTCAACGCGCTGCTATCTTATTCCGGACAAAGATAATGTTGACTATCGGTGTGAAGCATCACGATTGATGTACTGATGGATTTATGTGAGCCTGTATTTCTTTCTAAACTGTTGTAACCGTATCATCATCATCACCAGCAACAGTCTATTTTTATGTCCACTGCAGGACGGACGCCTCTCCCAGTGATCTCCAAAACCCCCTGTCTTAATGGCGCTAGCTCATTCCAACTTGCGCCTGCAAATTTCCTTATTTCATTACCCCAACTAATTTTCGGCAGTTCTCGATCGCGCTTCCGTTCCCATGCCATCTATTCTGTATTTATTATCCAACGGTTACCTGCCCTGTGCATTACAAGCCCTACCCAGCTCCATTTTAGAGCGCAGCTCTTAGGAGCGTGTTCCTGCGTTGAGTGTCGGCGTGCCTCGGTGTCCCACGTAACCAAGCGAACGAGCGCGGCGAAGGATTAAGAGCGAACGCGGAGCGCAGCGGGGGATGAAAGAAAGGCGCTAATAAAGAGAGCGTGATGAGAAAAGCGGAGGAGGAGGGTGCAGCGCAATCATGAGAGAGAAAGTGGAGAAGTAGAATATAGCGAAAGTGTGAGGAGGAAAGGGAACTGCTGCACGAATCACGCTCTACGGCGGAGTCCCACTGCGCATGCCCTACTTCGCCTGCGCCGCCACCGCTAGCGAATGCGCTCCGCGCGAGTCACGCACACCCGTGTTCTTTCTTTCTGAACATTGAGCGACGCAACCGGTGGCAGTGCTTTGTCTGCCGCTGCTGCTATACAATCTGCACGAGCAGAGGCTCAGCGCCAACGCCGAAAACAACCTGGCCTTAATATAATGCAAATTCATAACAGCTAAATAGCTGCGCTCAAATTTCGCAGCACCCGCCTTGCCGGGAAAGAACAAAAAAAAAAGAACCAGAAAGCTCGGTTTCGAGCATAGGGTTCGCCGCAAGCGTTTCCCGGAAAAGATTACGGTTGTAAAAGCTGGAGTTGCCGGAAAGCGGCAACTGTCTATACATGACGCCGTGCGTCGGTGCGCTGATCGGAGCGATGCCTCAATATATCGCGAAATGAAAATACGTATAGAGCTGCACTCAAATTTGGCATTAGGGAGCATCGTAATAGTCGGCGATTTTTTGTCTCCTAATGTCAACTAGAATATCAGCTATCCCCGTTTGCTCTCTTCCTGTCTGTTAAGGTTATGCTTAACATTTTTTTTTTCATTCCATAGTTCTTTGCGTTGTACTTAACTTATTCACAAGTTCCATTGTTAACCTCCAAGTTTCAGGCCCATGGGATATGTTAGCACCAGTAGAATGCCATGCTTCTGCACTTGTATTTTCAACGACAGTGTATTCCGGATTTGGTAATGCTTGCCGTATGCACTCCAACGCATTTTATTCTGTAAATTTCCTTCTCATGATGAGGGTCTCCTCAAAGCTTGTCAAGATGTCGGGACGCCATTTTTTAGCCCTACGACTGTGTCTGAAGCAGTCACCATTTTCCACGAATTGAGGAATAGCGCCACGCGTGATAATAATATTTTACAATAAGACCTGGGAAGTATAGTATTGACATTGTAGCTCCTGTGTTAATGTATATCTACAATCTCTGTCTTTCTTCTGGTGTGTTTCCTTGTAAAATGCAGATTGCTAGGGTACTTGCAATATTTAAAAAAGGGGATAAAAGCCAAATGTATAATTACCGACCAATTTCAATGTTATATATCTTTTTGAAAGGATTGGAGAAAATTATTGCCTGTCATTTAACTGTATTCAATGAAACAAAGAGATTGATTTCTAGTTGCCACTATGTCTTTTGACAACATTTATCCACGGAAATAGCCCTTTTTGAACAAAAATTATTCATTCTGAACAACCTGAAAGAGCGCTTTCTAACCCTAGGAGTATTTATAGATTAAATTAAGGCATTCGACAGTATAAATCATGCTCTATTGTTGCAAAAATTACCCTATTGCGATATACAGGGCATGGCTCTAGACATAATAACTTCGTACCTCAAACACAGAAAGCAGTTAGTGGAACGTGACATTGTATCCTTTGTCAGACAGGTCAAGGTTCGCGTTCCACAAGGAAGCATCTTGGGGCCCTTTCTCTTTAATCTCTACGTAAATGACTTGGTTAATGTTGATTCTAACACAAACTATGTTATCTATGCTGACTACACCATTTTGCTATTTAAAACAAACAATGCACATAGCCTCATAATGACCGCTTTGTTCTAAGGAAAGTCCACGAATGGTTTGTTGAAAAGGGCCTTAAAATTAAGGCAAACTCAACTAAAGCAGTGTTGTTTCAAGCTAAAAATAAGAAAATTACCCCAGAAACAGATTTACGTATAGGGGGCTCAAAAATTGAAAATGTAAAATTTTATAAAAGCTAGGTGTCTTCTTTGATGACAATATGACGTGGAACACCCATTACGACTTCCTTGCTGGAAAACTGTCCCAAGTCGTTGGCGCAGTGTACTCCCTTAAATATCTTCCACGCAAAATAAAAATACTAATTTACAATGCGTTTTTCTTAAGTCATTTAAATTACTGCTGTCTAGTATGGGGCACCGCATCAAAAACTAATATGCACTGTCTCTCTATCTTGCAGAAAAAAATAATACGCTTGATATGTAATAAGCCGTACGATGCTCCTACTCAGCCACTGTTTACAACACTTAATTTACTGAAAATTCAAAATCTCTTTCAACACCGTTTGGCACTGATGTATCTCAAGGAGCTCAAGCACGCGGTAAACGGTATTCAGAACATAGCTCGTCTACACGAACATGTCGCAGCCTATGACAGTAGGACACCTGAACAATAGAACATTCCGCACTCAAGAACGAATTATGGTCAAGAAATGCTTCGACATACACTTCCGACTTTACTCAATAACCTCGCCTTACGAGAAATATATCTTCTGGCCTTATGCAGCTTGCAAAAATATTTTCAATCCAAATAATTCTTGTTGTTTATTGAGTTTGTGCATATGCTATGCTGTATATTCCCTTTTTTGTTTTTGTTTTCTTTGTCTTTAGTTTGTGCGGTACTGAATGTACAACCACGTTACGGTTTCTTTTCTGTTTTTGTATCGCAACACTGCTTTACGTAATCTATAATGCTCAAGTATAAATTCAATATTTCTTTGTGAATGTAGACTGCTTTTTTTCGAATTATTAAAATGTATTAGTTTCTGTTTGTATGCACAGATTTTTGTAAATTGACGCCTACCCATCTGTGTGCTCACATGTGAGCGCCCGATGCCATCTGTTGCCTTTGATAGGGTTTTTGGGCTGGTCAAGTTGCCTGCGCGCCACTTTTTACCTAGAACACCACTATGTAATTCTTTTCATGGGAAATAAATTATCATTCAAGTAATTGACCTAGATAAACGTATTCCTGCAGACTTTAGAGGTTGACCGGCGATCCTGGGGCGGAATTCACTAATTGAACTTAAGAAGAAATTTTGGCGTAACAAAAATCTCACGAAAAAAGCGCATTCCCAAAGCTAAAACTGTTCGTAAGATCAGCAAGCTTGCGATGCCCGCCGCGGCAAGGACGAGCGCTGCAGTCGAAAAAATACATCTATGCAAGGGCAAAGCACAGGTGCGAACTTCAGTACTTCCACCAGCATAAGCGGATTCACAAAACCTAAACAGCCGTCGCAGATGACGACTTAAGAAGAACTTAATAGGGGTGTAGCAGTCTTACGAACATCATTATGTCTATCTGCGCCGCTCGAGCTGACGCAGCTAAGCGTTAGAACGCGCTGTTGCGGCTGATTGGCCAGAGGCCACTACTGATAGCCGAGGATCACGCGTGCTTATATCTTTGTGGCGCACTCTGATTTGTCATCTTAAAGTGCATTGAGCTGTTTCAGTGCATAATTGTATTGAACGTGCGCTGCTGTGGAAGGCGTAACATTAATGCTGTGCGGCGAACTTCTGCCTAATGCCTGATAGGCTGCAGCCTGAATTTTCATACTCATCGTGACACTCCATTGGGTGTTAGCAAACATAAGTGCAGTCCGTCCCTAACAACCGTCAAGTTCGTAAATGATATGTTTGGAGCCCAATTCTACCGCATTTTCTTTTCTAGTTTGAGCTTTCTCTTGCTCATAGGGCTGCGGATGATTATTTTTTACAACACTTTTCAGGCTATAATTATCCATGCGAGATGAAACAATAAAAAAACGCCTAACCAATTCTAGTTATCAAACTTGTTGCTGTTGAATAATTCGCTGCCGTCTTCTGTGCTGTGCCTATTATATAGCTCATAGTTTTAATTCAGCACAAAGTTGAAGAGACGTAGTGTCTGTGCCCAGTGTGTTGCTCATTATGTGGCCTACGGTGTGAACCGACGTATGCGTACGACGGATGGCAATTCTATGATATAACGCGGGACGTCATTACGATGAAATAAAAAAAAGAATTGGAACGTAAAATGACGTACCACCATTGTGAAGATGCGAAATAAAATGCATCTCACGAACGAAGCGAATAATTGTCGCAAGTGTCCAGACATACACACACGCACGCATACACATACACACGCACGAACGCGCGAACACAGACAAACACGCTTATTATGTTTATAACCACAAGGAGACGTATAACTGGAGACACTTCGTTTTTGGTAAAAAAAGTCACAGGCCTGCGCGGCACACGCAGCACAGTCACAGCGTAAGCTGGTGGAGTGGCTCCCTTTCTGATAGTGAGATTATATTTTGATCATCAAAACAGTGATGCGTTTATTTAGGAATACCATCGTTTCTCTCTCGCAGGCGCGAGGACAATCGGGTGCTCACGCCTGCGAGAGAGAAACGACGGTATTCCTAAATAAACGCATCACTATTTTGACGATCCAAATATAATCTCCCTATCAGGGAGGGAGCAGTCTACCTGACTGGGGCAGTATTTTTATTTAGGGTATTGCTACGCTGCACTCCGCAACACCTTATTGACCGCCGCTTCGCGTCGGCGCACGGCACCGCGGCTTCCGCCGTGGCACCGGGGCACAAACGCGAGCAGTATCCGCTTTTGTATACACCACCACAGTTTACGGAGATCAAAAGCCGCTATGCCACACCACCGCTACTGCAAGGATTTCCGCCACTAGAACAAACGCTACAATAATAAAGCGCGGCCGGCGTGGCCCAGACATCGCCAGACATTCAACGCGCCCTAAACGATTCGCTGCCTACGCACGTAGGAGCTGCGCTCGGCAAGGTCGCTGCGCCCGGTCCCGGAGATAAGAGAGCCACGCTCAGCGGAGACCAGTTCCTCAAAAGTCCCTAAGCGATTATGTCCCTAGGCACCTAGGAGCTCCACGACTGCCATGACAACACGTGTTAAGCCGAAGTCACGTGACCCGCAGTGCCACGCCCCCGCTGTACCTACTAGCAATTGTAAAGTCGCGGCCCGGTATCGTGAACAGTGTGGAGCGTGCCCGACGTTAAGCGCGGTCACTAAAACGCGTCGTATCAGCAAGATCAGCATTGACGTCGCTCGAATTATGTTACCTTGTGCGCTCTCGCGGCGGCGCACAGTTCGATCACTTAATTCAGTGCATTTGGACAAAGCTACAACATTTCTATGTAATTAGCGGTGTAAGTGCACATCGTAGGAATCGTCCTGAAGGAGTGAACGAACTTGCGGCATACGGCTGACATCTCAATAATTTCATTTATGTGTGACTTCCATATTTGCCATCACACAGCACACCTATCCGCAACCTCTCAGGCTTCGACTCTGCCTCAGTGATAATTGTGGCTTCAAAAGTTTTAATTAGCCGCAAGAAAAGTGGAAAAATACTTATCGAGAAAATGGTCAGGCAAGGAGACACAATATCTCCAGTTTTGCTAATTGAATGTTCATAAGAAGTATTCAAGCTATTAGACTGGGGAGGATCGAGGGCGATGATCAACGGCGAATACGTCAACAACCTACTGCTTGCCGATGACATTGTCCTGTTCAGCAATGCTGGGGATACATTGCAACAATTCATTGAAGACCTTAACCGATAAAGTGTGAGAGTAGGTTAACAAAGGTAATGTTAAATAACCTGTCAAGCGAACAAGAATCCATGATCGGCAGTCAGGCTAGAGAGTATGTAAAGGAGTAAGATTATATTGGTAAATTAATCATAGCGAACCCTGATTGCGATACGGCGGAAAATTAGGTGGGGTAATAAAATCAGGAAATTTGCCGACATAAATTTAAATAAGCTAGCGCAATTAGAGATCGCTGGCATAGGTCTTCGCCCTGTAGTGCACATAAAAGTACGCTGATGACGTCTGAGAACATACAAATTTAGTGCGGAAATTTTACGGACTCTTGCTCTTGAGCCGCATTTTGCTTCGTACTGCGAGGCCGCGTTCGCATGTTCACAGAAGGGCGTCGGGCGCCGCTTGGATACCAACTACGCGGCACATACCATACGACCTTGGGATCGTACTATATGTGCAGTAACAGCTCTGAACAAAGTGCGTCAGTGTCGCAAGATCAACGAATTGAACTGATTTGATCCGAAACCAGCTAGAATGTGGAATCGCTATGTGCTTTGAGTACGATGCTGTGGAGTATTCTGACGTACACTTGAGCGTGCGTTCTTATCAGGCTGGTAAATTTATGGCAACGTTGGCGCTGAGCATCGTGGTGATGTTGACTGGTTAGCCTTGACTTATATGAGGGGCCACTTGGTCATGGCAGACAGTGTATTTAAGAGCTACAGGCCCTGACATCGCGAACCAATGATTTATTACCGGTCTCCAAAATTTATTTGTACGCCCCTTTGTGCATTTTCCCTCTGTCGGAATGCGGTCGCCTGAACCGGCAAGAACAAACTCTTGACCTGGAGCGAGGCACCATCGTCTTCTTCTTTCTTCTTTCTGGGGTTTTACGTGCCAAAACCAGTTCTGATTATGAGGCACGCCGTAGTGGAGGGCTCCGGATTAATTTTGACCACCTGGGGTTCTTTAACGTGCACTACAACGCAAGCACACGGGCGTTTTTGCATTTCGCCTCCATCGAAATGCGGCCGCCGCGGCCGGGATTCGATCCCGCGATCTCGAGCTCAGCAGCGCAACGCCTTAGCTGACTGAGCTACCGCGGCGGGTGAGGCACCATCGTGTTTTCTCAGTTGAGGAAAAGCAAAGAAGAAGCGATGAACGCTGATACGATGTCAAAGTGTTGATAGGCAGGATAGCTTGCAGGTGTGGATGTTACGTAGTGAAGTTTTCTGTCATCATTTGGGAGTATTGATAGTCAAAGCTTCTTTCTGTATTTCTTTTTTAGGGCTACTTTAATAGCTCACCATGCCCTCGACAGTGATACTATGCGAAGGGAGTGCGTGTTTCGTCGTCGTTTGATGCTTGACAAAGTCGTCGACCAGTGCCTTAGAAGGTACGGGCTGGCGAGGTAGCTGATAATTTGCCAATGCGCGGCATTAGAACCGCACCCGCAACAGTGTGCAGCACGATCGCATACCATACCGAAGAACGTACAGGTGATGGGCCCTTTGCCTTGAGGCCATACAAACCTTATATTAAGGAACTTTTGTTTTTAATTCCTTAATTATTATCGAAATAAAGACATTTAGTAGCTTTGTAATAGGGTGGTGGTGGTGGTGGTGGCGATGTATAAAGGCGGAGTGAGCCTGGCAGACCTGGCCGCCAATTGCTCCGACGGAGCGTCACCAAATTATCTTGGTGAATATTTTAGACAATATTGAAAGTAACCATATGAAGTAGTTGTAAAAATAAAACATGCTATATTCCAACTTATTGCTCAGAGTAGTGAATATCTGTCATTTGTTTATGTTGTAAAACTTGCAGCCAGTTGTTCGTGTCACATGAGTTCCGATGCGCCACAATTTCCTTTCGCGCATCTGGCAGTGAGTGCTACACTCTTAGTCAAGTACCGTATAACGTCCGGCAAATATGCGGTATATTTTCGTTCCAACGTGAAGTACTGCATATAAACGGACTTTCAAGCAATATTATGCGTGACAATAGCGGCGGTGGCAGGCTAGGCTCACTATATGCGGCCGCGAGCGGACGCAACGCTTATGTGCAGCCCTGCAAATTTGGCGCGCAAAAAGCACACCGAAGCGTTGAGAGCGTACGGGCACGGCCACGCTAGCGGCAGAAACGCGCGTTTTTGACGCTAGCATGGCCGTACCCTTACGAAGCAAAAGTTGTAAGGCGCGGTGGTGAGGGAGATGCTTTCATAGAGAAAGTAAAGCGAAAGGCAAAAGGAGAGAACGAAGAGAAACAAGTCGACGCCTCCGCGTTGCTTTCATGGCGGAGGAGGAGGAAAGGCAGCGCCAACCGGACCGGGAAAGAGCGAGAACATGGCGTGTGCCGGCATGCGAGGCGATTGTTTTCGGCGGTAGTTATCGTCATATCTTTGTACCGGCGACGTTATGCGACTGTGTTCGTGTTGTGAAGTGATCTGGCCGCGTCGGTGAACGCTCTCTGTGATGTCAGTGATGTTCAAATCCACCGTTGTTACCGGAAATTGCAAAAAAGCAGTGCAACTTCGACAACTCGTGCGAGTACAACGGCTACACGGGCGATCAGCGGCGGCGGTCCGCCATGTGCGCTGGATCGGCGGGCCCAGGCGTGCGTGCTGCAGAGCTGTGAACCTGTGCCTATTTGGTAGGTCAATGTTTGCTTCCTCTGCACTACGCTTAGTAAATGCTTAATTTCTGCCATTGCGTTAATATGAGCCAGCAGATAACGAATGTCGGTGATTTAAATATCTGAACGTGTAGTACTACTGCGAACACGCGCATTGGAAATTTTGTTGTGTGAAGTAGTTATAACTACACGCGTAGCTCGGTTTAGGTTTCCACCAATTGTATGATTGCTGGCGATTTTTTTTTTGCGTAGTCAGGTGTCCATTTGTTGAAACTTCATGAGCGAATTTTTGTTGTCGCGTTCGTGTCGCGTTATAACCATAAAATGTGCCCTTTTTAAAATTCCTTTCGTGGGCTTTGCGAGATTAATTCATTGCATTTCGTAGTTGCAGTTTGTCAAAGGACGGTTTTATTTTGTAAAAAAAATTTTCTGGTCAGTTACACACTTTCCTCTGTGTAGTGTGTCGATTTGCGTAGATTTCTGGCTTTCCTGTTCAATGCGTCGAGTTCACTAAAATTGAAAGCCCAATTTAGCTCGAAGCTTGCGTGACGCAACCATAATCATATAACTCCGACGACGCAGCAGCTCCTAAGTGACAGTTTGCACTATCCGCAGGATTTGTCGCATTATCTCTCGGAGATGAGCAGTACACTCGTTACTTGTAGAAGGGGCGAAGTTCTATGCAACTGGCAAAATTTCAACGGCATGACATGTCGCATCGATTGTAGCAATTCAAGTTTTATAGCAGACAGAAAAATTCGTGTTTCAGTATTTGCGTCGTACAATAATGTTTTGCGATAAAAGCGCTGCATAGCTAAAGAAACTATGAAAGAAGCAAATAAACATAACAAGTTGGACATTTTGCTTATGTGTGGTGATTGCTATGCAGTGTTGATTTGCGAATGAGGTACACACTAGCCCCAAAATAGGCCTTAATAAGACGTTTCTTATGAGCTTATGCTTCTCGAGTTGTCAAATTTCTGCATTTTCTTTTTATTCTCGCTTAACTGAATTTTTTTCTATACAGGATTAAAGTGGGAAGTCAACAACGCCAACCAATGCAAAGTCAACCAATGCAAAGTGGGAAGCCACCCAACGCCACGAAAGAAAGCGGAACCCCGGGCTCTCCATTGGAACGTTCGAGTAGACCACAGCACCGGTAAGCGAAAATCAGGCCAAAAATTACTGTTCATTGCAGTATGGAAATATATGCTTATGATGAAGCACACGAAGAAAAAGCTCATATTTTGCCAGCTCAAAGGTGGTGTGGGGCTCAGAAAGATACAAGTGTTTACAATATTGCTCGCACGCGGATGACATTGAAGCACTTACACGAGCTGTCATATCACTAGCGATAGACACACATTCAAGAGCCTTTCACTAATTTCCGCTGCTTTCAGAAGAGTGGGAAGTCACTGAGTTTAGGCGAGTGTAAATGCAAGAGCAACTGAATGCCAGTAAGTGTAAGGGCCATAAACGAGTGCCCCTGAGAACCAGCTGACAATGTGGGCCAATGAATAATTACCTCCAAGTGTGAAGAAATATGACTGTGAAATAAACCGCAAGACCAAGCACATTGAGTCGATTTCGAAGAGGCCAATACGTGATATATGTTTGTACATAATGTGAAGAATGCAACTGAACGGATGTTTCTCTCTTTAGCTGCTTGCCAGAGCATTATGTGTTTGTGTATATTTTCATGGCTTGATTACTTTGTTTACACTGTGTATGCACTCATTATATTCAGATTATTTAGGAATGGACTTTAGTGCTAATAATGCCTGTGAAATTTAAAATAGAATGCTGTAACTTTGAAGGTCGGACACATTAGCATGTCGTTCACAATCTCTTATGAGTTATTCACATGTGAAGTGTGTCATATAGAATGTTCAAATTTCTGTAGTAAATCATGGACACCTAGTTTTATAATGCTGACACATGTTATTGGAGGCAGGAGGTAGAAAGATAGGATGACAGGCAGGTTCACCAAGCGTAAATACAAGTGAGTGTGCTGAGCAAGGGGTATAAAGTGAATGAAAGGAAGCAGGAGAGCCGAGATTTATAACAGAAAGGAAGAGAATGTGTGCACATCAATGTGATGCCGTGCACTACAGCAACAACCCACATGTCAAGTAGCAGGGCAATGCTGGGGTGTTGAACACAGTCTGAACAATGGTTCTCTCCCCCAACAAGGTGCAATTAAGCGCGGTCAAGTGTGGTTTTCTAGCCGCACCGAAATGAGGGCAGTCAAATAAAAGACATCAGATCGTTATTTCGCAGCCTCAGTAGTTTACTATTAACATTGAGATCTGTTTCGTGCAAGATCACTACTATATTGGCCTCGAACAACTATTCAATGAACATAGCCCTAAGAGGGCCAAGGTGAAGTAGTTTTTGGAATTGTCTAATATTGAGTGGAATTTCTTTTTCCTTACAGGTACAACGGTCACCTGAAGGCCCAGGAGTCATCAGGACAAATAACTCTGAATATATATGAAATATGTCTGATGTGTTTGTGATGATGGAGCAATTATGTCAAAACGAAACACTTATTGAAAAAATGCTTTTTTTTTCTCTTGTTAGCAATGTGTTCATAAGAAACTTCACTTGGATTTCTCTGCATTCACCCAACCACTGCGGCATGGATACAGAGTGTGCTCCAGAGGACAAGAGATTTTTTTATGTTGCTTTGCTCCCAAAAGGGTTCTTCAATTCAAATACGTACAAGGTGTGTTTAAAAAGAAGCCAAACTTTTGCTTTAACCTCTTTATTACTTATTGCACAACATTTTAAGCATGTCCCCTTCAAAGTAGCCCCGTCTTGTGGCAATACATTGTTCCTATCATCTCATCCGTTTCTGGAAAGCCTCCTGAAACGCTTTTTCTGGGATGACGCGTAGGTCTCGTGCCGCATTGTCTTGAAATTTCTTTTATAGCTTGGAAACGACGTCTTTTCAACGTGGTTTTCAGTTGGGGAAACATGAAAAAGGCTTCTTGGGCTAGGTATGGGAAGTATGCCGGATGAGGCACGAGAGTGATGTTTTGCTAGATAGGTGCAGACAAGGAGTGACGCATGAACTAGCACATTGTCATATTGCAACAATTAAGTCTGGGTTTCCCACAATTCCGACTTCTTACTAAACACAGCATCCTGCAAATGCGCCAGAATTCCTTGGTAGACTGGCTTGTTTACGATCTGACCACGTGGTACAAATTCCTGATGGACAATGTCTTTCCAGTCAGAAAACACCGCGATTTCTTTGATTTTTGCCGACTCATGTGTGCTTTTTTGGACGAGAAGACTGTTCGCCCACCCACTGCGATCAATGCACTTTTGTTTCAATATCAGAACCATAAACCCACGTCTCATTGCCTGTTGGGATGTTATTACGGAAGTTTTCATTATCATTCCCAGTGTCAAGCAGTTCCTGGCTTATCTCAACATAGGTGTTTCTGATCGACAGTCAGCAAACGCGGCACGAATTTTGCACTGACACGATGCATCTCAAATTCGTCACTCACAACAGGATGCCATGATCCTATGCTGATGCGCACTTCATCAGCTAGTTCTCAGACAGTTAAACGACGATTTACACGAATCACAGCACGCAATCTCTCGACATAGGCATCATCTGTTGATGTGGAAGGTCGGCCAGACTTGCGATCATCAGCAACCGACATTCTGCCTTGTTCAAAATGCTCAAACTACTCATAGCACGGAAGCAACATTTTCGTGCAGCACTTTCATTCTTTCTTTTTTCATGCTAGTCATGGATAGATATTTTTTCAATAAAGCTGCGAGCACTTAGCTGTCTAAATTCCTCATTAGATAACTTATATATAGAAAATGTGACCTTACAGTAAGTTTAGTAGATATGTGTGTTCTGTTTCTCATGTTGTAGTTATCTGCTATTTTACGTAGTTTTGGTTAGAAACAAAACTTTAATGAACGAGAAAACGGTGAACTGAGAGGCCCAACGCTTGTTAGTAGCAACTGCATGAAGTTCATGCAAGTTATTGCGTTATGCTTGTTTCACATTTTAAAAGCTGCAGGCACTAACATTGCCTATCTGCTTTTGTATTTCCTGTTGCAGTTTGCCTTTTACTTGTTACTGTCATCGCTTGGTACATAAGTCCCCTTTCTGTATTGAAAACCTACAGTGAAACTATGCTGGGCGCTTTTCACTTTGTTGTATTGTAAATAAATCATTCTCCTTTGAAGAATATGTTTGTCTGTGTCTGCATGAGCATACGTGTCTGCATGAATGTACAGCATGCTTTCGGATGGCGTACGGAGATGAAGTGGGCATTCCGCAAAAGCATACTTACCGTTGTAGGCGTAAAACGTATGCTTTTAATAACTGTTCATGTAGGGCACTGTTGACATAACGAAGGCCGAGGGCACATAACTAATGTACATGATTCCTAAATTCGATCTCTCCTTCGAGATAATTAGGTATGCTAGCGGACAGTCCATCTCACCTGCTTGCTACCAATTCATGGCACACCTTCCTTTGCCCGACACAGCACAATAGCGCACTTAATACAGCGCGTGCACTTTCATACAGTCTGCACGGTGCTTTCTTTTTTTTTGAGATAACTAAAAGTAGTTTGTGCATGAATGCGGCTCGTCTTGCGCACGGAAATTCACTTGCAATCCAGATAGAAGAGTGCTCATTGCGGTGGTGCTGATCATACAAATGCAGCGCAAGATACAATGGACAAATTTCGGTTATTCCACGTTCACTTTGCGTCGAAGCCATCGACTTACAAGGGTAGGAATGGAGCCGTTGTAAGTTTCCACACGCCGGTGAAATCCCGCCTTGTTATACGAAATTTCAAACAGCTGATTCGTTCTTTCAAAGACAGTCACCGCAGTAACAAGGCGACCTTAACGTTTCGGCCGCACCTGTCGCATTCCGACGGAAATGCAAAAACGCTTGTGTCGTTCTTTCGGTGCGCGTTAAATAACTCCAAGTGGCCACAATTAATCCGTAGCGCTCCATTACTGCGTCCCTCGTAATCCACAGCAGTTTCAGGACGCTAAGTCCCATAATATGAATTCTTTAACCACGCCTCGATTTCTTACCTCCCTTCGTTCCTTTAAGCTCGACGGCACTACAGGTATGGGCACGGTAGCTCGCTGCAATGTCACCTGCATGCGCCTGGCCGGTGAAGAGGTGAAAACAAGCTAGCGTGAGCAAAGCAGTGAAGCTTCCGATATTTGCAATGCTGTTACGGTAGGCTCACGGGCGGAGATGCCGACGCGCCTTGCTGCTTCAAAATAAACAATGAATCATTAACTACTACGGAGCAGCATAACAGGATAGGTTCGAGAGCATTCTTCTTGATACTCACAAAAGCTATATATGTGAGTCTTTCGGACAGGGCATCCCTGTTAAAGCCAGCGGAGGTGAATGGAAATATTTGTCGGTTTAACAAACTTAGACGGGCCGGTAAAGTCCCGGCCGCTTTTTCGACGTGTCAGAATATCGGAGCCGTATTGCCGTTACACCGTCGTGGCAACGCAACAGCGCGGATCAGTTTTAACTGAACCTTCTGAACGAGGTTGAAAGTTTCTCAAAGCCGAGTTCCCGGTTAAACAGCGACTGCAGCCGCATCATAGCGAATAAAGAGAAAACATTAAAGAACAACATTTGCTGGCGAAGCAGTTTTTCTTTTCGTGCAGCTCCCATCTCCTTGATCCTACCCTATTTAGCCTTTCCTCCCCATATCACAGCTGTTAAAAGCGCTATTCGTATACTGCTACTCATTTAAATGCATCTACTATCCAACCACCTAAGCATCGGTAACAGCTACATAAACTATATGTATATAACGCACGATCGCCGACGGTGAACTATCGACATAAAACGACAGCCTCGGAAACACAACTGTATCTACAAATAGCTATGCGAGTCCTCCGTAACCACGTATAATGTTGTGGAGTAGTGGTTAGCGTGTTTGGTTCTCACGCGGTGTATACCCGGGTTCGATTCCCAGTGTTCCCATGATTGTGTGACGTGCGTTTCCATGCCTGTCTGCGGTGTGTTATCAATTTCCCATAATGTGGATCTCTGTTATGTGTATGAAACAGCGTGCGAAACCACTCTGGACGGCACCTGTCATTAATAAATAATTGTTTCTTAAAAATACCCATTGGGCCGCATAATTTGGGCCGCTTAGTAAGCCTTCCAGATTTCATCTGAAATACCGCTTAAACATTTTGGGTTATGCGTGACGTCCACTAAGCGGCCCTGCTATGAGCCGTTTAAATGCGGGCCGCATATGCAAGAACCGCATAAAATAGGCCGCATACGGACTAGGCTGCTTACAGGGAGCCATTTATAAGCGTCGACATTTTGATCTACTTTCCGCCTTATATGCGTTGTTTTAAGCCGGTATTTGCTAGGGGTGTATTAAAGGCTGCGAAACCCCTGTGATCGCCTAATTCTTTATTGTGTATATACCGATGGCTATATACACAAGTCCTGCAGCGTCCAACTGTTCGGCTTCATGGTGGGTCACTGGCGTTAATGCCAAACATTAGAATCTAAAATCAAGAAGGGGACTGACAGATGGAGTAGCAGACGGTAGTAGAAAGGTTATAAGCAGAAATACAGTGCATCAGAAAGGCTGGCCAGCCTTCATGAGGCACCTATTCCTATTTCTAAGTCTGCAAAACATTAGAGTATGATAGAGATAGGTCCTTCCGCCAACTCTTAGGTTGGTCACAGAAAAGAAGGCACACATATTTTTTTCAGTTCTTTAACCACAAAACGAAAACGTTCCCCGATAGCACGTCATACATGGTGGCAGGCAAAGAAAACAGTGACAATGATTTCATCTTTTCTCGTTGGAAAACCCTGACACCGGCTATGGGACCAGGGTGATGTTCTCTTGGAAGTGCGCGAAACAAACCGTATGAAAAGTTGTCGAGCCTATTGTCATCTGGGGAACATTGTGGGGACCATAACACAACAATGCACAAGGCACAATGGTGTCTATTCTGATGATGACTTCATTGAAGTAACTGAGGCAGAGCTTGTTGACGGTTGGAGAGATGAAAACGTCATAAATGTCCAACAAATAAAAATGAGGAAAGATAACAAGGAAATTCGGACGAAACGTCTGATACTACATTCGACACGAGTGTCCCCTTGAACACACATGTCTATTAGTCGTCCACAAGACGTCGTCACAAGATATGTAAGACATCTTAGTGATCATCTTGTAAGGTATTCAGGATGTCTTCGAGATGTTGGCACAGAACTTTTTATGTCTGGCGGGCGTCTCGTCGCAACTTGGTCGGTTGTCTTAAGACGTCGTGTAGCCGTCGTGAAGGCCGTCTAATGACCCGGCAAATTTGGGATATAGGACGTTTTGCAAGACGTCTTGCACCTGTTTTAAAAGTGACTATAAGAAGCATTGCGGCATATTTTGCAGCCGTTTTAAAAACCTTTTTAATTGGTTTAAACATATTCTTGAAGAGGAAGGCATGACACCGTCTGGCGAGTTAGCTAATGTAGCCCTAAGTATTGTTGAATAACGAGTCTTTAAAGAACCCAAGGTGACATATACGAGCAATTGCAAAGCTATTTAAAAAGTGGTGGCACAGCCAATAGTAAGAAATGTTTGGCATGCATGCCAAATTTACTGAATGTAAACGCGCTCCTTTTTCATTGACAGTGTGAGTAGTAACAAAATTGAGAAGAACCTCTACCAAATACGCTAATAAACCAGTGTGTTCGACTAGAACGAAAACAAGAAAGAAAAACGAAACATAATATTTTTTTTGACCGGAACGAAAGCGTAACCGAAACGTTATTTATTATTTTGTTTCGGAGCGGAACCGATATATTTTTTATCGGTTTTCGGTTCCAGGGGAAACTCAGCAATCTGAAACAACCGACCTCAGGAAACGTCAAAATTAGCTAGGTCCAAACCTCTGGGGTCCGCATAAGCGCGTATCTCAGGCAGGCACAGCGGCATAGTGCGAGAGATAGCCGGTCGAGCGCTCCACTAATCTAAGCCTGCCTCTCGGTGCACTAGTAGATCGACATCGTAGCAAAACCTAGGGTTTTCGCGCTAAGAGCTTATCGTTTCGTTTGCTATGGGTACAACGGTTTGTTAGCGAAGTTTTATTCTTCGTTTGTATTCGTTAAGCTCGTTTTATCGGAACAGCGGTCTCCAATTACGGCGAATACACTCGATGACGTGCTGCTCTTGAGATCATGCTCAGGAGCATGATCGAGTCAAGGTACTGAGCATGATCTCAGAATTCATTTATTGAGAAAAACGCATACTACGTTTTTATCGTTACTTCGCTTCGGAAATTTTTGATTCCGAACGAAAACCACTATGAACCGTTATGAATGAGTTTATTTTTTTTTTCGTTCCGGAGCAGAACCGGAACAGAACTTTTTTCAGTGGAACGAAGCTAAAACCAGAAGGAAACACATTTCGTTCCGACTCCCTGTAAAAAACCTCTATAAATGCACTAATACGCTCGACATGCGTCTTACGAGTCTGTAATGATCATGTGGTCCTGTTTTCGTGTTCTCTTCTCCTGTGAGTGACCATGTGGTTGATGGCGAGGGCTATGGCTATTGTCTCACCCGTGAGCGTAGCCTCGGTTTAGAGGCAACAGTCAGATTCCTGTTATGCTCCGTCGTATTCTCTCGAGACAGAAACTGACGACTTAGTGCTTTTGAGGGCTTTTCTCCCCTCAAGCCACGTGTGCGGACTGATTTTCGAGAAAAACAGACAATAATCTCAGCATCCATGCCTGCTCCTGCGGGAAGTCTGCTGTTCACCGACTTTCCGCAAGGTCAGGCATGGATGCTGATAACATGTGACACTGGTTTACGTAGTGGAGATTAATAGATTTAGCAAGAATATTTAGCTGAGCTAAAATATTGTCATCGTGTGATACAGGTATGCCATGCCCTTCAATATTATGCTTCCTGCTCTAAACAACTAGCTCATTCATCGTTCTTTGATGTGCTCAGCAGCGCTAGGGCCACGCGATTTTTAAATTTAGTCTTTTTGCGATCACTTGATCGCGCTTCTTCAGTTTTCTTATTTCCTCATCTTGTTGCTCTTGTTTGCTGACGATAGCATCATACTTGGCTGATATCATTCCGATTGAGGCTTTTATTTCATTAACCTGGAAGGGTAAGCCAGCGAGAGCGTCCAACTTTCTGACAGTATCAGCGAGGCTAGACGTAAGCTGTGAGTCCGCGGTAAGTTTTTCAATGGCCTTCGCATTCAGTGCACGGCATGTGGGGCATCTCCAAGCCTTACGGCCCGCCTAGCGTTTAGCTTTGAAGTTAAACTAGGTTCACCCGGAACAAGGACCAACTTAATATCTACAATTGCATTCGATGCAACTTGAGAAGTGGTCGTCAGCTGGGACGGATTCGTCGAATGAGGGACCCATATCAGACATGGTGAACGGCTGACAGATATCTACACTGAAACAATGGAGTCAAGACAAGACGGCGGCGGCGGCAGGTCAAAATAGTAAGTTAGGACAAAAACACAGCCAACCACACCAACCTGAAAAACAAACCAGGTACTATTTAGGTGGGCGTCGTTTTTATGCCACCGCTGCCAAAATGCGTTGTTTGCAGTTACAACTCCAGAAGCCCGATGATATGAAAGATATGGGACGTCTCACAAGTGAAGAATTTTTGTCAATTAGGCCACAGCATTCTAAAGTTTCAGCTTCCAGCCTGAAAAGGCAAGCACGTCCGGGTATTTCAATGATAGTTGACCGAGAGACAATGGCAAAAAACGTAGATGGTATCACTACAGAAATGAACATGGACCTTGTTTCTAGTTACGCCATCAGGTGCACGGCGGTGTGCAAGATATTTGACATTACAGAATTGCAAGATTCTTCTCAATGAGGCCACGGCGTCAGCTTGAAACAGGAAACAGGTACTGTTTAGGTGGGCGTCCTTCGTCTCTAAGGTGACGTAAGCCTTGCTTCTTAATAGCACAGCTGAACACACTTTCATTATGAATCCACAAATCTTAGACTGGAACGTTAGGGGCCTCCTTTACAATCTCGATGATGTTCAGGAATTCGTACATAAGCTTAATCCAAAAGTGCTTAGCGCTCAAGAGGTGTTGCGTTCAAGAGGCTCACAAATAAACTTTCTCCGGAAATTGGCCGTTTTCCGCAAAGAATGTGGCGATGATAACGACTCGCCTCACGGTGCAACGGTAGTTGTCGAGATGTCCACAGGTTATCAAAATTTAGTCCTTCAGACGCCCATCCAGGCATCATGAGTGTATACGACCAATTCCATTCAAGAAAGAATCCCCTTCCTATCTAATAACTCCGGATTATCACCACAGTAAATGGAATTCTACAGACTCAATAATCACTCCCTTGGACCCTAGGCTGTCATAACCGACTGTAATGCTCACAACAGTCTGTGGGGAGACTCCCTGTCAGAATTGAGGGATCGATTGATGGAAAACTTCCTTGTAAACTGCACTGTATGCCTCTTAATAAAAAAAATGTCGCAGTTTCGCCCGAAAGGCGTAGCATCAATTGCGATAGCAAATTGGTAGAGAGCTATGCGGAGTAGGGATAGTAGAGTAGTTTTTATCGGCCGCATAAACTTGGACACATTGGCTTTCTAACTGAATTGACAAGCGTGGTGTCATCGCGCACAAGCAAACATGAATAGATCACACTGAATGACCGCAGACAACGACTGTCAAAACGCTGGCGCGGCCGCTGCAGCGGGCGAAGAATCGTGCGGTCTATCGCTTCAACGGAAACTGAGCGGCGAATGGACAGCGCGTAAAGGTCAGAGCCGTGTGGAGACACGGCCGGGCTCGACTGGCGCGCGCGCTCGCTCGCTTCTTAAGCGAGTGCGCGCGCCAGTCGAGCCCGGCCGTGGTGGAGATAAACAGACGGTGCGGGCGACGGCTACCACAGCCAGTGCAAGCGTATTTGTTGGCAGAGTAGAAGCTGCTCCCCCCGTCCCTCCCGCGCTGCCTCCCCGCTTTTTTTTTTTTTTGCTTTCGCGTGGGAGATTGCGTTGCCAGTTCTCCTTGCGCTGGGTTGCAAGATAAGCATTTGGTGCCGTAGCACAGCGTCGCCCAGCCTCCCTCCCCCCCATACCCCCACGGCCTTTTGGGCGACAATCGCGTTTGCTTTCCGCCGTGCGTTGGCTCTCCGTGATAGCGCGCGTCCCCCGCGCGATTTTACTCGTACGGCGCGCGGCGACGATTTTATCGCCCTTGGAATCTACACGGAACCTGACGGCGACGGCGACGCCGACGGCAAAAATCTCGTTGAAGTGTCCATATAATTGCTATCGCAATAAAACGCAAACTTATTGCAATCTTCACCATAATTCCCGGCAGAAACTCCTGCTGTGGTAGTAACGTTTTAGAGAGCACGTGCCTCCCGGCCCTTGCATTCAAGGGTCCTGATGCGGCAGTGGGGGCACTGGTTTGTAAATGTTTTAGCATACCAGGTGTTTCTAAGAGGACTTTATGTAATATTTAAAAATAGCCATTTTCAAATAAAAGGACGGGGCCTTTGGATATATACCATCAGTGGTTCCTACCACTGGGTGATGGGTGATATGTGGTAATAATCACTAATTAACAGAAATCCAATAGTTACCTCAACAACGTCTAATTTCAGTGGGCTCATTGTAATTGGGAAATGGAAGCGAGCTCTCCGTACAAGCCATGTCAACTTTGGCATCTAAAAAATGCAATTACATGTGGAATTGTGGCACGAGGAATTTCGGCACGAGGGAACTAGAAGGCTGCAGCGAGCTAAAGCCGCCCTTCGAGGCAACCTTCTCATTACGTCACCCACTCTTAAAAAAGTTGCAGTGGCTCAGCTCAGCTATGCCAGGATATACGTAGCGTTAGCAAAGGTTCAGCAGATTATTCTTAGCTTTCCTGGTTGTCTCCTACGCTCAACCGCTAATTGCCAGGCAACTACTTCGGGATCCGATGAGTCAAGCTTCTCCGTTCTTCTGCGCTGTTGAGTTGAGCAGCATTTGCGCTCTCCTTCTCCATGGCTATACCACACTGGCAAACGCCCGTCAGAAGCGCAGCGGCTCCAGTGCAGTGTCAGACGGCGACTGCACAGCGAGCGCGCGCCGGCGCCAGTGCGTCTACCACGGCTACGACGTCACTCCTCTGGAATGCGCAGACCGGCGGCGGTGAGTCGCGCGTGGCGGCGGCGGAGTGCGCGAGAGGTGCCGGCTCCGGTGGCTCCGGTGCGCAAGCCGTGTGACATTACTGATCCTTGCGAATGCGCAGCACGGCTCTTGATGTGCCGCACGAAACGGGCTTGGCTAGGCCAGTGTAGCTAACGCTACAAAATAAACTTATTAAATAGCTAGTAAATGCACGCGTTTACTAGTTTACTATATATTTTACAATCTTCTGACTAGTTCTGTACTAGCCAGCTGCTAGTAAAGCTAGTAAGCGCTGCCTTTACTAGCCAGAAAGGCGTTCTTCGCAGTTTTTACTGAGTAACTATTAAGCCACTTGTACGTCGTCGGGCCTTGGCCTATTATGCTGTAATTGTGACAGTCTTATGTGAAATTGAGATAAACCGTAGTGTTGTTCATTATGTTGAACTAACAGTTATGTGCGACGTAGTGGCACTGTCACGTTCCACTTGGGAGGCGGAGAGTTGCGTACATGCGCTACTCTCGATGGAGAAGACACGACTGGCAGCACAGCAAACAAGGATTTAATATGTACAAGGACGGCAAAAGCACGCGGCACACAAAACTAAAACTATAATTCAACCAAAAATGCTCACTCAATATGAAATGCAAAACTCTAACTAAATACAACACTACTGAAAAAGAACTATCTCATTTCCGGGGCCTCGCTCCGTATTAACGTCTCTAAGTCAGTCCTAGCCCTGACTCTTCGAAGTCTGGCCACCCTGGCCCCGGCCTAATTACGTCGCAATATAGAAGTGCGGGTTCTTACGGAACGGCGGTTCGAAGTTCTTGTTGAGTCCACGTCGATCTCATCCGAAGCTTTGTGGGTGCCGGAAGTGCCGACGACTCGCGGTTCCGTTGACCTGGCCGAGTGCGTGGCTGGAGCTCCGGTAGCCGCCGCTGACGTGTCACTTGCCTAATGAAGTGTTCTTCGCCTAAGTCGATCTGCGTGGCGGCCCAGTGCCCCGGTTATTATCGGTTGAACGGGCTTGGCCGTGGAAGAGGGATTCTCGAGAAGAAGACCGGAACCACCGTGAGCAGCAGCGGCCGGTCCCAGGAGCTTCGCCCGGACGTCTCCGAGGACTACAGCTAGGCCTGGGCCTTGCCAGCGTCACGAGCTTCGTGGCCGGGTCCTCCGCTCTCCCGTCGTCAGAGCATGGCTGACGAAGCGACCTTCCATATCAAGAGCCACGTCGATAATACCGCTTCGATGCTTCTCCCTCGCGGATTACACCTCGGCTCGCGTGCCTCGAGCGCTCGCGCCGTTCGGAACGCTCCGCGAACTTCTTCGTCCTCTTCTCTCGCCACGAGCGACCTCTTACATGTGACAGGCATACATATGTACAGACAGTAGGCTTCAGACATTTGGGCACAAAGCTTTGATTATTTACCCAAATACATGGGTGCTCACTAGTGCAACATGTGCTCCCTAAAACTAGACCTATAAATACTCGTGAAGTCGTTCTTCGAGTAAGTGTTGCGTAGCACCTTGGTCGTTCTGAATGTGTGTCTTAAGTATGTCTTATGTACGTATGTGTGTCTTATGTCTTATGTATATACTATCATAATGCCTTAATATATAGCGAAAGGACTTCCTCGCTTCATATGACAATGCTAGCGGCACTTTATCAGTCCAATAGGCCCCATTGTATTGTTGGTAATTATATTTCAGTAGCGTTAGTAACTGCACTACCGAGGTAGTATTCAGTTAGCACTAAGTTAGTGCTTTTTTTCTAGCTTCAGAAGGTAGTGCAAAGCACTAAACATCATTTTTACTACCTGCACTTACTCAGAAAGTACTGCTTTTTGGGACTAGTAACGGTTAGTATTTACTTGGTGAAAATGACGACATTTTTTAAGAGTGCAGCAGCGGACAGCAAGCGCACGGCGACCGCTAGGAGCTCGGATGCGCCGCAGCAGCACCGTGCATAGACGTCGTTCACCCCAACCAGAGTGCATGGACACCACTCGCTTCGAATTTCGTCCTCACACAAACCATTTAATGAACAGAGACGCTGACGATGATTAATCCCTTATGAATTGGCGCGACGGCACATGTAATTGAGTATACTCAATTTCTCTCTCGCAATTGGTATCATATGGCTTGTGAGCGAAATAACAGCATTGTCATAATAAATCAGCCAAAGTGGGAGAGCAGCCCTGTCAAGCTCGGATCTCGAGGAGCAAGCCGAAAGGGCCCGGGCAATGGCTTTTGCCAACGGTGTCCCGGGCTAGGTACCCGACCACTCTTTCCGTAATACAAGCCATTTTTTTGTTTTCAATGAAAGTTTTTATCATTTCAGGAAATTCGCGCGGTGTGATCATTCAGCAGCCGGTGAAATGATGAGTGGTACAGAGTAGAGCGCAAATGTCTAGAGACCACGGTAGCGGCGACGACGAAACTGGGGCTGCGCGCCTAAGTTCGAGAGCATGTACTGCGCACGGGTGTCCTTTTTTAAAACAGCTGAGCTGTTTAAGCCGGCCGTAACTTGTGCCGCGAGCCGCAAAACTTTGCCGAGCGATGACGTCACTGTGTTGCCTAGCAACCCCGTACCAGCTGTGCGATAGCGCCTAGACACTGCGCGCAGTGAGTCTGCTCCGCCTGCCAAAAAACGTTCCGTGTAGCAGGTGTGAAGGCGGGGTTGCAAATTGCTAGTTACGGTAGTAGCAGCCATGGGGAGACCGAGGAAGAACCGCACTCCCGAGGAAGAAACCACTTTCCGGGAATCACGCCGTTTGGCCAAACAAGAAAACAATCGCCGGCGTCGAGCTGATCCTCATAATAATAATAATAATTAATTATTAATAAAGTATTATTATAATAATAAGTTTATTTTTTCTGGGAAACAGAAAACAAAAACATTTTGTGCCGCAACACGGAATGTCGTAATGCAGTGAGTCGAACTAAGGCGTTCATAATTTTTTTTTCTCTGTTTCCACACGCGACTTCAAGTTAATCGAGTACTTCAAATTGAATTTTGGTTACGCAGAATTCGCTACGCTATTTCAGAAAAACACCGTGGTGCTTGGAAAGGGCTCTTAATGGCACGTTTTACGATTCAGTGCGTTAAGTTAAGCCACTACGTGTAACGCAAGTTATGGCCACCGATATACATCTGACCATGTAATGAAAGCGGTGAACCACCTGCCATCCAGATCATGCTTTTTTATTGCGATACCAATTATATCGACACCTCAACCGGATTTCTGCCGTCAGCGTCGCCGACGTCGTTGCCGTGAGGTTCCGTATAAAGTCCAAGGGCTATAAAATCGTCGCCCCGCGTCGTATGCGCGAGCGAAAGTACGCGGGGGACGCGCGCTATCACGGAGAGCGAACGCACGGCGAAAATCGAACGCGACCGTCGCGCGATAGGCCGTGGGGGTATGGGACGGAGGGAAGCGGGGCGACGCTGTGCTCCGGCACCAAAGACGTATCTTGCAACCGGACGTAAGGGGAACTTACCACTCAATCTCCCACGCGAAAGCAAGAAAGCGGGAGGGCAGCGCGGGAGGGAGGGAAGGCGCAGCTTCTATTCTGCCAACAACTGCGCTCGTACTTTGCCCACGGCTGTCGTGGTCGCCCGCACCGCCTGGTATCTCCACACGGCTCTGACCTTTGTATGCGCTGTGCATTCGCCGCTCAGTTTCCGTTGCAGCGATAGACCGCACGAACCTTCGCCCGCTGCGGCGGCTGCGCTTGCTGCCAGCGTTTTGACAGTAGTTGTCTGCGGTAATTCAGTGTGATCTATTCATGTTTGCTTGTGCACGCTGACATCACGCTTGTTAATTCAGTTAGTAAGCGAATGTGTCCAAGATTATGCAGCCGATAAAACTACTATCCCTACTCCGAATAGCTCTCTACTAATTTGCTATCACAATTGATGCTTCGCCTTTCGGGCGAAACTGCGACATTTTTTTGCTGCATACTGAACGTGCGCTGTCCAGTTTAAATCGGATGCGATAATGATACCCAGATATCGGTGTTCAGTAACAGTTCGTAGCATGGTGCTATCAGAACCATAATTGTACTTAAGCAGAATTTTTTTCTTTGTGACGGGCAGAGCAACAGTTTTTTTCTTTGTTAACGATCGTGTTCCAATCGTGACACCACTGACAATCATTATTTAAGGCGCTGTTTAATTTGATCTGGTCGGATCGGTGTTTAATTTCATGGTAGAGCACACAGTCTTCTCCAAATGGTCACATTTGTACCTTAGTTTGGTTACTTAAGTCTTTAATAAATGGCAAAAATAAAAGTGGTGCCAGCACGGACCCTTGGGGTAAACCAGATAGTAAGGCAATAATGTTGGAGGTGTGTCCATCGAGTTGGACAATTTGGCACCGGTTAGTTCAATAATAATAGCTGATCTACTGTGTGACAAGTCCATCACCAAATAAATGCTGAAGTTTGTAGATTCGTTTTCGGTGTGATACGCGATCGAACGCTTTAGAAAAGTCAGGGAGAATTATGTCATATTGCAACTGTGAGATCGTGTACGAATTCAATTTGTTGTGTTACAGTGGACAGTCTATTTCTAAACCCGTGCTGGCAAGGGGGTTTAGTTCACTAGGTTCCACGTATTGAGTTAGAAATCTGAGGACAATGTGCGCAAGACTTTTCCACATATACGCCCGTGAGCAAAAGTATACGGAGCAGGGGTTGCGCGATAAAGCCAATTTTTTCTTCTGCCTGTGAAAGCAACTTGAAATTGAGGACTGCAGTCCGTACTTGGCATTCGGAACTTTCAGTGTACTCGTGAATTCCAGTTTATGCTTGGCAATTACACAGAAATTACGTTTTTTTCGGCGACCCTATGGTCCGTGTACTTTTGCTCACGGGTGTACATGTGAGAAAGATGGTTCGATAGTTGTTCGGGCACTGTTTGTCACTTGATATATGCACAGCGATTACTTCGTCGATTTTCTGCTGACAGGGAATTCAAAATTCGAGGATTGATTTCTCGAATATGAGACAAAGACATTTACTACAAGGCTCAGCATAACTTTTCAAAAATTATTAGGAATATCATTCAGAGCGCTACTTTTCGTTTCGTCAATATTTAGAAGGAAGGATAGTATACTCCCACCTCAGAAATTGTAGGGATATTTAGCACTTTCTCGAGGTAATAATGTTGTGACGGAGTCTGGCTAACATGGTTATTATCAACGGCGAAGACAGATTTACAGTATTTGTTGAATGAATCGGCTTTAAATTTGCCGTCGAGGGATGACATCGGGACACTAGACTATTGCTGCATGTTCAAGTAACGCCAAAATTTGCTCGGGGATGTTTTATTAAAGTTGTGTAAGGTAGTGCTGAAGAAATGTTTTTTTTTTTTGCACTGCGGAATTCATTCTTAAGTCGCGTATTTATTGAATTGAGGTGAGATCGGTAGTTATGGCAGTACAAATTTCAGTGCGCTAAGTCTCTTAATCTTCCGTTTAATGCGAATAATTTCACGTGTTACCTAGGGATTCTGTTTGTTTGCAACATTTTGAACTGTGGGTAGGAAAATTTCAACGCATTGCATAACAAAAATTCAGAGCCCTTCAGCTATGTGAAGATGGAAGACCAGCGAAGCTGTTGGTTTTTTTATATTTTAATTTTTCTGTGATTATGTTAAATGGTTGAAAAGACACAACACATAACTTCGTTGCAGCGCCGCGCGCCGTATTCTGCGAGTGAAAGCGAGTTTAGGCGACTAGACTCGCACCAAGGTGCACCATCGGCCTCAGTACATTGGGCCACTGGGCGTATCGGCTTCTCGTCGCTTTCACATCCATTCGCGTTGTTGAGTGTGCCGGCGCTCCTCGAAGGCGCACTCTTCCTCTTCGGAGTGAGCGACAAGGGTCTTATCCATACTGAGTCCAAGGGGCAACTGATGACGTCACTATGGTAATGGCTATGTCAAGAGAGAATGAGACACAGCTATTGGTTGGTAGAATATTGCGTTTTATCACTGACGTTACGACACGCATCGTCATAGACTAGCGTTTGGGCAACAGCGTTCATCGCTCCGGCGCATTGCTTTTGTCTCTCTGGGTCCTACGTGTGACAAGGGTAATTCAAGGGCGCGTACATGTCCACGAGCCAGCAGGGGTATGTGTCATTGAGCTTGGACCCTTTATGCACTATCACCATGATCGGCCGACATGACAGGGGTATGTGCCATTGCACTTGGACCCTTTCTGCACTATCACCAGGATCGGCCCGCTTTCTTCTAATTGTTCTACGCGTCGTTTTGTCCGCGGACGTGATCCGCCAGAACCTAGCCATATCTGTAATATATTTAAAATACAGCCAGACGCTGTCAATACTTGACTGCTTATCAATACAGATGAGATAAATTCTCACATTCATAAACGAGGTAAGTCACAATAGCATCATCATTATCTCTATTAAAGGGAAATACACTTTTGTCGGTACGATATGGACGAGCAAGGTTAATTAGGGGCAACTTAGACAGTATTAACTCGTGGTCTGACAGACCTTGAAGTTTTCGTAAGGTTAGGCTACTGATTAAAAAGGGGTCGCTAACGAAGATTTGGTCTAAAATTGAATTGCTTTAATTATTAACTCGTCGTTGTGCCAACAATCTGCGTAAGGCTGAACGTGAACAAGAAATGTATCAAGAGGTTATTTGTTCCATTTCCAGGATTAAAAATATCTCCAGTTTACGCCTGGTAGATTCAGGCATGGAGTGGTGCCTGACACCGGCAAGAAAAAAAAATATCGCCGAGAGCTAGTGGGGCTATACTAGTTCAGGTGCAACCAACCTAGGAAGGCCCACTAAGCTTCATCAAAAGTCACTCCCTCACCAGAACAGGAATTGGCCTCCCTGGTGCAGTATTCGGCCACTACCTCCCTCATGACTCCGACACCAGCAGTCATAGAGGCATTGCGTAATCAAGGAGTACAGGAGGCATACGTGAATATCTTAGCAAACATCTACAAGGATTCCACAGCTACCTTGGTTCTCCACAAGAAAAGTAGAAAGATACCTATCAAGAAAGGGGTCAGGCAAGGAGACACAATCTCTCCAATGCTATTCACTGCATGCTTAGAAGAAGTATTCAAGCTGTTAGACTGGGAAGGCTTAGGAGTGAGGATCAACGGCGAATATCTCAGCAACCTTCGGTTTGCAGATGACATTGTCCTATTCAGCAACAATGGAGACGAATTACAACAAATGATTGAGGACCTTAATCGAGAAAGTGTAAGAATTGGGTTGAAGATGAATATGCAGAAGACAAAGATAATGTTCAATAGCCTGGCAAGGGAACAATGTTTTGAGGCAACAACAACAACAACAACAACAAGAATTCAGGATCACCAGTCAGCCTCTAGAGTCTGTAAAGGAGTACGTTTATCTAGGTCAATTACTCACAGGGGACCCTGATCATGAGAAAGAAATTTACAGAAGAATAAAATTGGGTTGGAGTGCATACGGCAGGCATTACCAAATCCTGACTGGGAGCTTACCACTGTCGTTGAAAAGAAAAGTGTACAATCATTGCATTCTACCGGTGCTAACATATGGGGCAGAAACTTGGAGGTTAACAAAGAAGCTCGAGAACAAGTTAAGGACCGCACAAAGAGCGATGGAACGAAAAATCTTAGGACTAACGTTAAGAGACAGGAAGAGAGCGGTGTGGATCAGAGAACAAACGGGGATAGCCGATATTCTAGTTGACATTAAGCGGAAGAAATGGAGCTGGGCAGGCCATGTAATGCGTAGGATGGATAACCGGTGGATCATTAGGGTTACAGAATGGATACCAAGAGAAGGGAAGCGCAGTCGAGGTCGGCAGAAAACCAGATGGGATGATGAAGTTAGGAAATTTGCAGGCGCAAGTTGGAATACGCTAGCGCAAGACAGGGGTAATTGGAGATCGCAGGGAGAGGCCTTCGTCCTGCAGTGGACATAAAATATAGGCTGATGATGATGATGATGAGATTAAAGTCACCAGCCATGGCAATATTCCCGCCGGAAGCATGCAAGTAGTCGAATAACGGCTGCAGATGCATTGCATCGGTATTTGAAGGCACAGCTCCAACGTGAACAAAGTTAAAGGGAAAATGAGACATCAAGCCAAATGTAGCAATTGCGACAAAGGAAACCCAACGGGTTCCTCGAAAGAAAGCCTCGCAGTTGAACAAAAATTCGTCCTGGTCCGGGACTCGAACTCGGACCACCGCCTTTCCGGGGCAGCCGCTCTACCATCTGAGCAAACCAGGCGGCTAGCAGATGGCAGGGCGAAGTCGAATTTGTCAACAACTCGAAGCAAAGGCAAGTGTTTGGTGTGATAGTTCAGCGGAAACCCGCTAGGTGGAGAGAAGTAATTAAATGAAAATGAGACATATCCACCCAAATGTAGCAATTGCTACAAAGGAAACCCAGTTGACAAATTCGACTTTGCCCTGCCATCTGCTAGCCTCCTGGTTAGCTCAGATGTTAGAGCGGCTGCCCCGGAAGCATATTTGGAATATCCAGTAGGTACAACGCATTGCAACCGCAGAGCCACGCTATTGGCTTACATGCCTGCGGGACGCTGTGATGTCACTCCTAGCAACGGCGCCAAGCGACTACTGTCGTTCTCGGTGTTTTATCGCCTGGCTCTTCTTCCCAAGCGCCACGGCCGGCTGTGCCACGGCCACTCGATCGAGAGGCCGTGGCTTGTGTTCGGACTGATGGGACTGTTTTTCTCCAAATCTTTTGTTTTTAACCGCTGTACGCTCGTGTTCTACGGCAAATATCACGCCTGACTTTGTTTTTCCTCCGGTGGTGCGCACGTGGGTGTTCGGACTGTTTTTTTTCCTCGCTCTCTCCAAGTGTTTTGTGTTTAACGGCTGTACGCACGTGCTCTGCGACTAGTGGTAGGCGTGACTTTCTTTTTTTTTGCCGGCTGTGCGCACGTGATATTTGGACAGGTTTTTTTTTCTCCGAGTGCTTCTTTTTTTAACGCCTCCACGCCCGTGTTTTATGGCTAGTGTTCCGACTGAGTTTTCTCCCTCTCTCTCTCTCCGGAGTGTTTTGCGCTACCGGCTGTGCCAACGCGGTTGTGCGGCTATGGCCGCTGCGGTCAGTGATTGTCGGACGTCGACGCACTTCGCGATGGAATGCGTGAAGGACCACGTCAATTCATGCGTTGATGTTAAAGCCCTTCGTTCCAACATCACGAATGATGATGACGCTTCTCGATGGATTCTATTCTCCAAGATTTATCTCTAATTGATGCACAATAATTCTGCGCTCCTAACTCCTTGTGTGTATATTGTCCAAAGCGAAAATTGTATAAATTAAAAACTGTATGCCATGGTTGTGTCCTTATTGCGGTGTTTTTTTGCACACAGCTTTTTAGATATGGTAATGTTCGTATAGTATGTATCCCAACAAATTGAACGTTTCCCTCTCCTGCTTAGTGTTGACGTGATGTAGTGGTCGCCGAAAACATTGTCTAATTGCAACAGTATATACCCTCTGAACAATCTGCAGGCTAGAAGCAAGCTATACACGGAACGTTATGAATATATGGATGGAGACCAAATTATTTAGAAGGGGTGCTTTATTGATGATGACACTTATTGTTTAATAAAGTGTTCCGAAATGCTGCTTCAGCCAGTATATTGAAAAACAGTGTCCGCAGTCAGTGTCCACTATTTCTAATTTCTGTGCTTTAGAAATTTACATAAACCAGTGCTCATAAATCAGTTTTTAGCTTGCACCAAGTACCTTACATTAAGGATATCGGGACATGGAGAAAACCAGAAAAACAATATAAAACCCGAGAGAGTTCTTTGCAAAGTGAAGAAATTGGCACATGCCTGCAACATTTATTGAGAGAACTTTGTAACATCCAAACAAAAAAGGCTCTTTCTAGGACTGTTTATTACGTTTTGTGCGAACGCACCTAGAGGTTAAAACAATATACAGTGCTTTGATGCCGTGTTGATGTCGAATTACATTGATAGGACGTAAGCTGCAGGATAATCGCAAGGGTGCTTTGCTTCACTTTGAGGGCGTCGTGCTACTTGTCATTAGTAGTAGTGGTGGAATACGACGTCTCTATCTCACAGATTCCGATCTTGTCGGCATGGATTTTACGCATCGATCCTCGCAGCGTAAGCTCCTGCACCGGCGTAGGTCTCGCTTATATCAGTCGGCAGGGCACGAGGGCACTTTGGAGGTTGGGACGGAAAGTCGCGCTATAGAAAACGCGAGGGCGTCGAAGCCCGAAGCCCAGCCACGACGCACAAGAGACGCGAAGGGCGCTGGTGATGAGGGCACTTTGCTAAGCTTGACACCGCGGCGGCGTCCCCACAGCCGGCAGCCAAAAGTCAGACCTAGCACTAGCCGCAGAACACGTGCGTACAGCCGTTAAAAACAAAACACTTGGAGCGAGCGAGAGAGAGAGAGAAAAAAAACCTGCCCGAAGATCCACGTGCGCACAGCCGGAGGAAAGAAAAAAAAAGTCAGGCGTCACACTAGCCACCGAACACGTCTGTACAGCGGTTAAAAACAACACACTTGGAGAAAAAAAGTCCGATCATTCCGAACACAACACGTTGGCACAGCCGCGGCCTCTCGATCGAGCGGCCGCGGCACAGCCGTGGCGCTGGGGAAGAAGAGCCAGGCGATAAAGCACCGAGAACGAGAATAGTCGCTTGGCGCCGTTGCTAGGAGTGACATCACAGCGTCCCGCAGGCGTGAAAGCCAATAGGCACCGGGCGCGGGATGAATTTGGACCGGTGGCGCCTTCATGCGGCTGCGCCGTGCATGTAATGGCATGTGGCGGCCGGGCTACAGTGGCTAGAATAGGACCACTGTAGCCGGGCCGCGCGCAGCAGGCGCTGCCGTGAAACAAAGTCTGATCAAACATGTTGCGTTTTTCGGTGCACCAACAGTTACTGAAACATGACTGAAGCTGGTTAGGCCATTCCATTCAATTGTTGTTCATCGTGGCATCGCGTTTTTCAGGCGGAAAGTCTGTATATGTGCGGTATGTAGGCAACAGCGCGTTCAGTGCTCAGCAATTGAAACGCGATACTCGAATCGCATGGTGGCCAGCGCTTTTTGCATTGACTGTAAGCGCTGGGGACACAAAACTGATGCATTGTGGTGTAGAGGGAAAGCGAAAACCTTCGTAACGCATTATGACTGCATTTGGTCCCACGGCGCTCACCTGTGGTTTGAAAAAAAAAAAAACGGCGGCAGCCGCGCGCTGCCAGCGCTTCAATCGCTGCGCACTGTACATTTCCGACGCTGATTTGCTATGGTCTAGTCCTAACGTTAATAAAAGAGCCGTTCATACGCAAGAGCTTCGTGTCCCACTTGCCTATCTTCGCCTCCGCATTGTAACGGCTGCCGAGCTTGGGCACCGAAGGCTACCACTCAGATTTGTAGTCATTTTGCCGTCTTATCAGTGTATAAGTCTTCCTTTTAATGTACATTTTCCTTCCTAGCAATTCCCAACTCTGGTTGAGTCCGGCAAATGACTGTGCTGTGCATCGACGGCGAACGCCAACTCAGTGGCGTGTTCACACTCGCCGCCACCAACGGCTCCCGCCGCGCTAAGCTATTTAAAATGGGCCGTGACTGAAGATTGGGCTAGTTTATAAGCAATTAAGAATGGGGAAGCATTGCAAAGATAAAAGAACTACAACGGACAGAGAACGACTGACACATGTGCGATCGGCGAAGCAACTCAAGAAACTGAATAAGGAAGACGTATGTCTCTTTTTTTTCTGTCCATAATTGTTGTGTTCTTCGCCTATTTACATGATTAAATGCGCGAGAATGTTAACGCGCACAGCAAAATAACATCTGGAACATAACTGCTGGAGTTCCATGCCTTAGCTTGCCGCTGTGAGCTCCGTTCGCGTGGTGTATTTGCACCGCAATTTGCGCTCGTTTTCTGCTTTATATACTACTTGATGCCACGAATGTGATCTGCCTCGCACAAGTGACGACCTTTCTCAAAAGAAGACACGCGTAAATGCGTTTTCCGGTGCGTCAGCCCTTATAACCCGCAGTGACAAATCACTGGAAGCACCGAGCGCCTTCGTCCCTTCGTCTGCTTCACATGCCAGTGCTTTGACAGGTGCCGTTCGCGGCGCTGTTGGCCAGCATATCGCCGGCGCGCCGGTGGTGCCTTACAACGGCCGCCCGGTGCCTATAGCGCGGCTCTGCGGTTGCCATGCGTTGTACCTACTCGATATTCCAAATACGCGCCCTGGAAAGACGGTTGTCCCTGGTTCGAGTCCCGGACCAGGACGAACTTTTTCTTCAACTGCGAGGCTTTCTTTCGAGGAACCCGTATGGGTTTCCTTTGTAGCAATTGCTACATTTGGGTGGATGTCTCATTTTCCCTTTAATTACTTCTCACCACCTAGCGTGTTTCCGCGGGTCTATCACGTCAAACGTGAACAAAGCCATCGGTTGAAGGTATCTTGCACCATACAGCCTCAATACCCGAGACTTACAGCATGACGGAGTATACTATTGCTGGTTTTATAAGAATTGTCACACCCACGCCTCTCGATTGTCTATCCCTATACGAATAACTGCATAGCCAGGTGGGAGAATTTCGCGGTCTGAGATACCAGAGTGTAACCATGTCTCAGTGATGGTGACGACGTCAGCTTCAAAAGCTAGCAAAATAGTTTCAAGTTCCGGTGCGATATTTACCAGACTGCGTTTGGGAAATCAGCTTTTCACTAAGATTTCAAATAAGGTTTCAAGCAGTCTAATTGTAACTGGTTAAGGCAACAAGTTTCGGTACAAGTTTCAGGGAGGGGGGGAGGCTAATGCAAACGCTTGTAAAGGCGGTTGCGAAACAAACAAAACACACACAAACGACGCGCACAACCAATAACTAAACCCCGATGCTGTTTCGGCACACTCTACAAAAAAGCGCTTTAAAAACGAATAAAAAAAAGCGCTGGGGCACACATAGGCAATCAACGCACCAAGTGCTAGGGTTGACTAGTCTATTCGTGATTTATGTATTAATATATCAGGACAGAACTGCGGAAAAAGAGTTATTCAAATGAATTGTTAGGATTTCAGAGATTGTTTTACGCTCAGTGCAGGACTGGATGCCGTCGGGGAACGCATTCCCAAGGACTACTGCATCAGCGAATAAGGAAGCGGCTATGACTGTTCGGAGGCCGGTAACTTCTGCTGTTGCAGAGCTGTAACTTGACCAGGGAAGGTGCTTAATGACGGATTAAGCAGAATGTGCCCTACGGGTGGGCTATAGAAGACGCAGCAAAGCCAGCAAAGGGGCGATATTATGAGGCGTCACTTCAGTACACTTAGGCGTATTGTTTGCTTTAGAAAAACGACACTAGTATACCGTGAATGTTGTGAAGTTATAACGCGGGTGCGACGGGTTCGGATGCATTGCAATCTTCCGAAAAGTGGCTTGGACTTTCTGTAGAGAAAACACGCTAATGTTATTAAACATGATTAAATGTTTTATTGATTGCTTAAACAAGTAAAATCAACGGTAAGAGTTAAACTGAATAAGACAATTATGTATCATAGGCTGTAGAACGTTTAGGAAAATAGCGCATTGAAAATTGCTGTAAGAAGTGACATGACAACAATCGCCTTAATGTAAAAAAAGAAAAGCAGTTGTGCAATTTGTTTGGTGATTGTTTGGCGCTTCACAGTCTCCTCTCTTCTGTCCCCTTTTCACGAAATGTATTTCGCGCCACAGTCAAGTATACCTAGGAAATGCCTTGTACTAGTGGTTTGTTGTCTCAGCTTCGATTATGCCAGTTTCATGAATGGTGCATAGGTTTTTCATTTTTCTTTTACGCAGCAATTGTCGCTGTACGAATAGAGTAGAAAGCGATTTCTGCGTCGCAAGCCAAAGAAATGTGGCTGAAATCAGGCATCGCTTCACGCAGGCAAGCAGCGTTACCTGCTCATCAATGTATGCGTTGTTACGATATCCTTCGCGTCGTTGCTCTCCGGCGACAAGTCTGCCTCGTTAATATTATTCAGGGCACGCTATACCAAAGCCAATATACTGAAAGATCATCTCTGCGCCTGCAAACGGTCTTAGTATGCGTTCTAGTTACTTTTGTGCTTCAATGTAAAAATAGCATTTTGGTAAAAAAGTAAGTGGAACAACAGTGCATTTTACTGGCGAGTTTAATGGCGCATATCTCCAAATTTCCATTCTGGAAATTCATTACAAGCATTACAAGTGGATACGCCTGACAAGCTCTCCGGCTATACAATTCGTAAATGGCAATTTGTGAATTGCAATTTACGAAAACCTTCGTAAATTTCGAAGCTCGCAATCCAAAAAGAAAGAGAGCAGCGCGTAAACACTCTCTCTACCACACTCGCATAATCCAAAATCGGTGTCGCATGACCGAATGGGTGCAACTGAACTCTGTGGTTCTGACTATCGCGTTGTCACGTGACATAGCGTCCCGCCCCTCGTTCTTTAATTTTTTGTTTTTCCCTTTGTATGTTAACGTGTTCTCCAACAAAAATAAAGAGTTCGTAGTTTGAGCCTCGTCCGTCTGCGACCTTTTTCCTTCCTTGTATATTTTTTGCTAGCGTAAAACATAGCGCAACCTAATCATGAGCCCTCATACAGTCTCTAAAATCTAGTCGGATTGTAGCACTGTAACCTGTTTCTACCGAGTGAAATTGCTTATGCGACTACTTCTAGGATATGGTTGGGAAAATATAAGATGTTCTTTTTGTCTGTAGACACTGGCCGAGCTTCGTTAGTGAAGGCAGTGCGTGATTGAAAGCCGTGACCTTTCCTTCTTTTACACTGCTAGCACGACACCTGCAGCAATTGCCCGACCTTGACTGACCTTTAAAAGTTAATGAATGACAAAGGATGAAGTATGCCTGTGAGTAGATGTGGGTAATACTAAAGACAAAGCATGTTTACAAATTTCTGTATCGATAGCGAAAGTCCCCTGGGTTTTTCCAGACAATTCGTGAGATGCATGCCAAATACCTAGGGTGTGCTGTCTTTACTGAATAATAATGCAGCGTCGGTGTAGTTACGGAGTAGCTGGGCAACGTTTTTGTAAGCAGCGGCAAAGCAATGGTTCATTATATTTAGCGTGGTTTTCACGCTTGTGTGGTCTGAAAATTGGTCAACGTTTCGCACAGCGCGGCAGGACGAATACTCCTAACTCACTAAAGCATTACTAGTACCCGACGGGCGCCTGCCATTAGGTCGGGGCTGCTTTATTGACGTTGGAGCCTAACCAGTTAGCTGAGACGCCAACTGCAACTTTAGATGGCTTAAGACGGTCTGTAGTCACCTGAAGACACTGCGCGAACCACTTTAGAGCCTGAGAAAAGTGTAGATGCTCAAGGTGACGGGCGTTATGTGGTCTGAATAAATGAGGCAACGTGTCCAACAAAGATGGAGGCTTGCTTACTACTGCGAAGAGCTGCGGTTCATGGTACTAACTTACGTCATTACTACCACGAGATGTGCAAATGTCAACACGTCGCATTGGATGTCATCGCTAGTGCTGACCAGCTCTGCTGAAAACTGGAAAATTGCGCCAGACACTGCATGGTGGTTCTGTAGGCCCTACTTGTGAAAACACTGCAAGCTAGTTAGCGCGTGCTGCGTTGACTCATTTACATAGCTTCTGTAGTTTCTCGGGTGCCGAGAAAACCACACGCACACTGGCGCACGGGCCAATCTTCTTTGACCTTTGCGAAATGCTTTGCACGTACGGCAGAACGACAGGCGGGCTCTTTTTTCGGAGTTTTTCACGTTTTACAGGCTTATGGGGGACCCTCGTTGCACGACCTTAAGCAAATTTTCAGCCACCGAAGAAAGGAAATGCGCTTCCATGTATGCAAAAAATCTTACTTTGATACAACGCAAACGGACTTCGTAAGATAGCTTCCACTATATTCTTATGTACGAATACTACGTCTGCGGCTGCAGGCGGTTTTTCTTCAATACTATATTTTAATTGCGCACACTGGAAATTCAATTTTTTTTCTGGTACGCTTCAGTGAGCATAAGAGTCGCACATACACGCGTTTGCCATGACATAGCTCCAGAGGCAAGAAATATTTCTTAGAAATATCTTCATAAATATTCACCTTAAGAAAGAAACAACCATTCAAAAAACACGTTATCGGCATTTATTCTCTAAAATACTTTATATCTAAAGGCAAAGAATTTTGGAAGCACGTTCGCAGTTCGCGAAACCGGCCAGCTACATTTTTGAAAGAAAATGTTGCTGCAGGTAGAAAGAAGCAAAACAATAACCGTAACTAAATGACTTGCATTTCGTAGTATGCCATCTGACGGAAAACTGCCAGAATAAGCAGCGACAGAGTAATAAAAAAGCAAGCAGCAACCGGCTTCAAACCTGCTAACTCGAGCTCATGGATGGTAATAACTTTATTGTATGGTAATAACTTTATTACTCGCGCACATGGCATCAATGATTTTGATCTGTAGTCGTTCAGAGTGCTCGGCCATCGCTTCGATGCGCTTCTGTAGGCAGAAACCAAGTTTAGAAATCTATACCACAAAAAATTCCTGTTATTAAAACTGCCATTTTGGAACGACTTTCTTGCCACTTCAAGAGCTGCTGCAGCCAGCTAAAAGCTGAGTCACTGAAGTTGATAAATCTATTGAATAGTTTCATCACAAATCGCTTTTTACTGGAAGCCTCCAAAATTTTAACGTTTTTATAGGCTCCCATACTCTAAATTTCACCGGCAATTCGGAACAGATTTTCGGCCGTAAGTAATGGTACCGCTTGACAGAGATGTCGGGCTAGGCGCCACATGCACGGAATTTTTTTGAAAGATAGCTTCTATGATTAGTTATCCACGAAAAACAGCACTCTTTCATAGAAAACGCGTATGTTTGCAGGGGCGGCCGCTAGAGGTGCTGCTCGGCGATGTACCTAATTACTGTTCATGATATTCGCGACGCTTTTATGCACAGACAGTCCTTTCCTTCCGTGTTCTTAGATATCGAAAACGCTTACTATACCACGTTTTGGTATTAAATTCTGCGCTACCTATAAGAATTGGGTATCCACAGAAAAATGCTCAACGTAATTGAAAGTTATTTATCCAACCCCACATTCCGTGTTTGAATCGAAAAGGCTCTATAGATATTAGTTATGCAGGAAACTACGGTACCGCAAATCAGCGTGCTTAGCTGCATACTTTTTATCATAAAAATGGTTTCCTTGCTTTCTGCAATACGGCATGGTATATTTTATTCATTAAAGGTTGATGAGATACAGATTGGATTTAAGTCATGTATCCTCGCAATCTGTGAGCGAGAAGTTCAGCTTGGTCTGAAGTACGTGTCCAAATGGGGTGATGAAAATAGGTTTTAGCTCTATGCCATAAAGCACCTGTGTTTTTTTTTTTTTCACACGAAAAAGAGACCTGATCGCATATCCTTATGCAGAAATTCGTAATTCGTGAGCAGCACATACCTACGAATACAGAACCCAAATGTTTGGGCATCATACTAAACACAAAGCTTACTTTCCTCTCGCACATAAAATACCTTAAGAACAAAAGTTTAAACATTCCTAAAATTTCGTCGCACGAAACATGGGGTAGTCATAGGAAATATCTCATGAATTTCAACAAAAGCCTCAAACGTACACGCTTAGACTACGGGGCCATACTGTATCAGTTTGCTACTCCAAGAGCCTTGAGGATGCTGGACCCTTCTCCCCATCTAGGTATCCGCCAGGCGACCGGCGCCTTCAGGACATGTCCTGTAGCGAGCCTCTACGTAGAAGGTAACGAGTTGTCTCTGCATGTGCAGTGATCATACATCAGTTTCAGATAATTTCTGACAGCTAATGCGAACTGTGAGCATCCTTCCTACATAACCGTAATTGACGTGACATGCGCTACACTATTTGATAGATAATCGACCAGCCGCGAGATAATCATTCTCCCTGCGTGTATGAAAACTTGGCGAAGAAATGGTTGTTCCACTCTTGATGGCCCTCGAGTTGCAGCTCATAGAATGTGACATATCATTTGTAGAAGTAACGAAACACGCTCCAGAGGCACGTATTAGAATGCATTTCCTAGAATTTCAGTCCAAGTACTCGTACGCAGAGTTTTCCACTGACGCTTCTAAGTCACATGTTCAGGTACCTTTGAGCAGTCGGTCCATCATTCTCGGAATCTGAAATACTGCACCCGGAAAGAAGAATCTTTACGGCTGAGGCCTGTGCATTATTGTCGGCTATGAAACATATAAGGAAATAAAAACTTGAAGCAACAATTATAATTAAAGACTCCCTAAGCGTTGTAAAAACCTTAATGCCACTACGTAAACACAAAGCTCCTGTACTTACTGAGCTCTATTTGTTCTTTGTGCAACGTATACAGGGTGTCACAACTATCATGCTCCAAGCTTTAAAAATATGCAAATGCCACGTAGATGGACAGAACCAAGGTGATGTTGTTTGCCGTCGATTGGACATGCTCAGATTATTTTTTTGCATTCCATCTAATTACACAATTAGTCTTATTTAATTAACCAACTTCTCAAATATTATTTGTTATAATATTTTTGCTACAATATTAGTAGTAGAAAGAACGCGTGCCGAGCACTAGCGGAACCCGAGGGGCGCCAACGAGCCAGCTGCGGAAGAAGACGACGATCGAGCCCATGCTGATGATGACAGTTTTCTGTACACAGGCGACGGACAGACGCTTTTTCATTTCGCCTAGCAATATAAAGCTTTGCTTTGAAAGTGTCCATGAGAAAATTATACAGCAACATAAAGAACTCGCTATACAGCTTTCTGTTCCTCAATACGTGCTACATAAAAGTGTTTTTCCGAGCGTGAAAGAAGCTCGCGAATACACGCAAAATGCCTCGAGCGGCCAGACTCAGCACATGACGTGTGCAAAAGTTGAATGCGTACGAAATTGCTCAGCTTACACTTTTATTGCAGTTCATTGAGACTAGCTTGGCGCTCTTTGGCCATACTTGGCCTTTGCACCACAAAACACCAAATTTTCATCAACAGATGATCTAGCTCTCCTCCATGCCACTACTTCTACCTTATGATGCACCAATTTTCACAAATTTTCAACCGGTACCTACTTCTCAGCAAAGAAGCGAAATATGTTACGCAAATAAATGTTCTAAAAATGTCTTGCAAACCCGGCACAAACAAACAAACCATAGGGCGGATGTGGAACATCCTTTCTGCCGCAGGTGTCACGAGCACGTGATCTTTTTGTGTGATGGCTTGTTTTTGGGTGATGGTTTGTGTGTGGTGGCGCTGGCTAACACTCCCAGGTTTAGTTCTAGTTGTAAAACATAAATACCCCAGAAAGTGGATGGGAAAACGGTTCCGCGGTAGCTCAATGGTGAGAGCATCACACGCGTAATGCGAAGACGTGGTTCATTCCCCACCTGCGGACAGTTGTTTTTTCATCCATTTTCATTTCCATTATTTATCATTCATTTAATGCAATTAATAAGTACAAGTAATTTCCCCTATGTTGTCCTTGGTGTTATTGTTTTTTGGCTTCTTAAGATATGTTTATTAAAAAAAATCGGGCCCCTCGGTTTCCTTTCTTCTCGTTCAACTTCTAATAAACTATGTTATGTGCCATAATTTACAGGGATAAAGCGTTAGCAGCTATGTCCTAATATAGCTTCACAAAGATACCTGGATTGTAGCGTACATGTTTATAACGAGTGAAATTGCATATTCTGGGAGATTAATGGCGAGATATGAGATTTTGTTTCCTCTGCACACACCGGGTGAGCTTCGTTAGTGAAGGCAGTGCTTGCTTCAAAGCCGTAAACACTCCTTTTTTTAGACTGCTAGCACGACACTTGCTGCCATTGCTCGACCTTGAAAAATGATCCTCAGCTGCAAAAAGTAATGGACGACAAAGCTTGAAGGGCGCTTGGGAGTACGTGTGGTTAATGACCTAGGCAAAACGTGTTTAAAAGTTTGCGCATCGATAAACTCCGCTGTGGTATCCCAGATAATTCGTGCGATGCATGCCAAATACGTGGTGTCTGCTGTCATTACTGAGTAGTAATGCTGCGACGGGGGGTTTACTGCGAAGTTTGTTGACTCCTATATGAGCAGCAGCGAACTAAACGTTTCTTGCATCTACCTTGGCTTTTACGCTTGCGCGGCCTGCAGATTTATCAACTTTTCGCACAGCGCGGCAGGATGAATGTCTTTATTGACAGCAGCCCCACTAGTTCCCGAAGTGCGCAGGCCATTAGTTCGGGCCTGCTTTCTTTACTTTGGAGCCTAACCAGTTAACTGAGAGGCCGCCTGCAACTTGAGCTGGTTTTTTTCGGCTGAAGTCACTGTGCGAATCGCTTTAGAGACTCAGAAAGTGTAGGTGCTCAAGTTGATGTGCGCTTTCTGGTCTCCATAAAATGAGGCAACGCGTGCAACGAAGTGGGAGACTTGCTTACTACTGCGAAGCACTGCTGATAATGGTACTAACCTATGTCATTACAACCACAAGATGTGCAAATGTTGACGCGTCGCAGAGGATTTCATCGGAAGTGCTGACCAGCGCTGCTGAAAACTGGAGTGTTACGTCGGACAGTGGTGGTCCTGTGAGCCCTACTAGCGCGAGCACTGGAAGGTATAAATGGACACAACCAGGAGGTCCAGTAATTACTTCAAATAACACAATGCGTGCCACGCAAAATGTACTTCGAGATACTGCAGATGTAGAATCAACCGCCGTCACAAACTACTTTTCACAAGGCGCACAACACAGGCACCCGGAGTCGAAAGAACCCATCATCAATTCTACACTCACGCAATCAGCTGAATCAGACCTGAACGTTACAGCAAGCATCTTCAGCACCAGCGCAGAAGAACCAAGGCAGTTTTCTGCGCAAGCTTATGGAGCACACCCGCCAATCGAAATACCAAGGCAATCACAATTCCTAGCGGAATTGCACGTCACCATTAGACAGATCGTGCGATCCATGGGTGGTGGGCTGATACGACAGCTCCTTCAGGCCGACATCTCCGCGGATTGCCTCATTGGACTCCTGCATTTCGTGCGCGCCCTAGATGACCTTGAGCCATGGGCCCTGAGAAGTAAGCTGTTAGCAGTCGGTTACAATTTTTGATGAGATTGGCATTTTTAAGTTACCTCACTCACTTTTCGGGGACTGATTGTCTGTCGCTAGCCATTTTCCCGCTGACCTGGCTCACAGCTGGTCAATGGTCGAATTGATAGCGCATCGGGCTGCTGTAGTGAGTGAAAAAGGTTCGAAACCAACCATCGGACGAGCTTGTGTCACTAAGTTTGTAGCAATGTGTACCTATGTGTCGCTCTTCAAAGAACCTCTTTCGACAACCAGAAGGACACTGGTTGTCAAAAGAGGTTGTCATAAGATACTGGGGATTCGGCACTGTATATGTGGCACTGGGTATATACCACTCTTCATTGAATCTCTTTAACGCCGACTTGGAGCACCGGGTATGTGCCAGTTGGTCTTTACTGCACTTCATGGAACCTTCATTGACATAAACTTGGGTCACTGGGTGTGCATGAGTAAGTGTGCGCCGCTTTTCAATGATCCACTTTTTAAGCCAACATGGGTGAGTAGGTATGTGTAACTGGGCATGGGCCACTCTGCTAGGTATGTTTCATTGGGTATGTGTCGCTCTACAATGGAAAAAATCATCCCCTCGGAATTGAACCCTTTCGGAAATGCCAACAGATGGCGCAGGGTGTGCAGTGGGACGCGAACCCTGCGCCATCCAGTGCAGCTCGGCTGCACGCACTATTTGGCCTTGGAAATATCATGTGTTGCTACATTGCTTCACCGCTAATCTCAGTAACGTCGACATTCATTGTGAGATGTGTTCTGGCGGAATTGTTTTTCTCGTATAATCCAGATGCGCAATCGCACCTATCGGAGGCTGAGTACCACAATGTTTGAATACTTAGAGTATCGAGCGCTTATTTACAAACACTTTTTCAGTGTTTTCAAATGGACAACTGTTTTGTTATAAACCCACGGAAAGCTTTGTTAGCGACGCTCATACTATTGCTAATGTAACTGATACGGAAAAACACTCATCGCCCAGTGTTGGGAATATTAGTCACAATGTTTTGAAAAACGCTAAAGAGGTTTCAACTTCCTTTTTGCCCTGAATTTTAAGCAACCACTTATTACCTAATCCGTTCTAGCCAACTGGCTGGCCGGTTGTATCAATCATTGCAGTCGTTAAGAGCGGCAACCAGTGATCCTTACAAAATTACTAGGAACATGAATGATAAGAACAGATTGTCTATTCCGAAGTCTGTGCCTCGCCTCTTAAGCTTTCCGACCTTAGTCTGCATCAATCTGTCGTAAACTGGTTTAGAGACTTCTTATCTAATGGGAAGCCGCTTGTTTAAGTCAACGCTTACTGCTCAACCCTATCGTAACTGTATTTTGGGGTAACTTGAGGCACTGTTATGCGTCCCCTCGTGTTTCTTACATACATTATTGACCACCCTTCATGAATTTTTGCTTACGTATGCCTTTTCATTGACGACTCAGTAATTTAGTCATATGACTATCTCCAGTGATATTCTTATCTTTCTGCACGACCTGCAGCTAATCAAAAAAGTTGAGGCACTTTAGCATACGCTAATGAGGATGAAGGTGAAAGCCTGCGTGCTCGCGAGACATTCATTAAATTACTTGATATTCTCATTCGAATGATTTGTTACTTCCTATTGTTTTCTCCCTCCAAAGATCATGGGTTCAAGTGCCTTAATTAACTCTATCTTAGTTAACTGTTCCTTAATTAAAACCAAAGGTCGGGCGTTTGACTCCCACCTAAGGTCGTGAGCTCGTCCCCCACCTAAGGTCGGGTGTTTGAGTGCCTTAATTAACTCTATATTAATTAACTTTACCTTAACACCAAAGGTCGCGCGTTCCACTTCCATCTAAGGTCGAGGGTTCGAGTGCCTTAATTAACTCTATAATAATTACCTGTGTCCTAATTAACTTCGTCTTAATTAACGCCAAAGGTAGCGCGTTCAACTCCCACCAAAGGTAGTGGGCTCGAGTGCCTCAATTAACTCTATCGTAAACAAGGTACATTTAATAATTAAGGCACTCTAACCCACGACCTTTGTCAGCGGCACCATGGTGGCACCAACACATGGTGGCGCCGTGAATTTTAGTGCCATTGAATTTTGGTGCCGTAACACTGAACGTCGGATTTTTCAACCCAGGAGCCATCTAAAGCTTTCGCCTTAAAACGGTGCAGTAAGTGGCTTATGTGCCAAATCTTAATAAAGCCGATGTAGTCTCATTTGCCATTGGTGTCACAATGTACCAGCTACTTACTTCTTTGTTACCAGCACTGCACTTCCATTGCAGATGTAGTTATATATTCAGGTGTTTATATTCTTCCGAATCTACCTCGATCTCATGTTATCCAAACTACGGTTTCTGCTAATCGAGCTCTTGGTTTTTTTACCACGTTATATAGCGATAGCTCCACCTAATTTGAGACTACTCGCGTACGAAATCCTCTTTATATGAATGCTTGAATTCGACTATTTGTTGTACGACCAACATTAGTCTAACACAACATCCTCGCATCAATTTAGAAGAGAGCTGATCGATTCAGTTTGCATTGTATTATTCAACACTAGCAGCTCCACATTCGAGTCCTGGCTGCACGTGCCAATTCTTCTTTGTCGATGTAAAATGGCCCGCCTCCTTTCTTTCAAAGGTTCTGTTATTTCCTGCCCGCAGAACACGCTCAGTTACCTGGCTCACCTCATCACCAGGAACAGAACATGAACTGCGTTTACCCACGATGTGCTCATTTCGTTCCACTTCAGCTATCTTTATTCGTCCATACCGCTTTTGACAGGAATGATATTCCCGTCCCTATCGTCGTTACAACTGCCCTTCAAGTCTCCCCTTAGCACCTGACTATTACCAATATCTAAATATATTTTCGAATGCTGTTCATATGCCACTCCCACGAGGCTCTGCAGGCAGCATTAATAAACAGACCAATAACTAAACAAATACTAAACATCGTCTCAACAACAAGCAATACTCGATCACTGCGGTTGACGTTCAGAAATAATTATAGTTTTCAAGGAAAAGCTATCTTGGCGAGAAATTGCCATGCGTCTGGCGTTCTTTGGCGTAACGTGGCCCTAGCGCAAAGAAAAAACAAAAATAGCAATAGTCCTTGGCGAGAAATAAGCGCGCTAAGAAAACACGTCCTTGCATAGTGAGCTTGCTGTACAAATTATTGTTGATATCGCTGGTACAGCCACTGCACTTGGAATGTCTTACTTCTTTCAAGACAGGAGGCAATATGACAACAAAGTAATTCTTATTTTTTCAAGCAAACCGTTCGTTCAATAGAAAAGATCTCTTACTGAATTCGGATTTGGTACTGTTGAGCCTGTTGCAGTGTTTTAAATCATCGGGATTTGTACCGCATCTCTAAAGAAGGCGTAGTTCAGTATTAGGCATAACAGTTCTCAAAACCAAATTTGGGCTTACATCGCAGTGTTGCACTCCATGTTCACGAGTTTGTGCAGCTTTATTATTTCGAGTTCTGGATTGCTTGACTTAATTAATGATCGGGGACAACAATCCCCGCATGAAAGAAAACGGAATAGGCTCGACACAGGCGCTACTCTCGTTGTTTATTCCATAAGATCGTCATGAAATATTTATAGATGAGGTGCACATGGACCTGGTTCAGATTTCTTTGTACGCTAAACAAAGCACATTTCTCGAGACGTGTGTCACATATTCAAACGTTTATTTTTATTTTTTATACACGCATCTGCGCATGTGCGTATCATATATATATATTGAAGACGCTGTGGAATAAACAGTTTAGAGTAGCACTTGTGGCGTGTCCACCCTCTTTTTTCTGTGCTGTTTGTACCTTGCGCTCAGTAATTGCGTCAATTAGGCACAAACTAGCCCCTCAGAAAGCCATTCTGGTTTGCTAGCTGTATAGAACATAAGACGGTATCACCACCACTGATCTCTGGGTTTCTATTCCAGACGAAGACAGGGACATCTATGGCGTCAACCACAGTTCTCAATATTTTGTCGTATCAAATCGACAGGTTCCTACACTGTAAAAAATTTCCGTCAATATACGGAGGATTTCCGTCATTATACGGAAAAATTGCAGTAAGAATACGGAAAATATCTCATTTTCAGAAATACAGCAAAATTTCCGTTAAAATACGGAAAGTGCTGCCCGTTTTAAGCTTTACGGTCATTTTTCCGTAATAATACGGTGACTACACTGTTCTGTACGAAACAGACAGAATTCCGTACTTTTGTTATGCGATCATCCGTATTTTTGCAAGGAAAACTATACACGCTGTCTGCGTGGACGCTTGTACTCACAAAGTTTCCTCTAAGAATAATTTATTGCAATGCAAATGGCGCCTATGTTTGTACTGACGTTTATTTGGTGTCAGCACTATATATATATATATATATATATATATATATATATAAGTTTTAGTGAACGAAGAGCGGTGGCCGTACATGACAAGGTAAACAAACCTGCGCCGTTCAGGTGCTGGTTCATTGGCAATTACATTGGTGCGCTATGCAAAAATTGTGCGCACTCTAAATCAGTACCGAAACGCAGTATAATGACCACGATTGCGTTTACATTTAACAAGAAATGGCCGCGAAGAGAACTGGCGGCCTATAAATTCAAGTACTGCGGCTATAGATGAAATTTTAGACGGAGAGAAAGAATTAACTCAGGAGTGGAAGGATTTTACTGAACTGTACAGTATTTGGTTTCAATCGCCCCATAGTATTTGCAAAATATCTCATCTCTCTCAACTGCCATTCATTGACACACCCCCATTACGCATATTCTGCACTGTTCAATTGTTGACAGTGTTGTCAATTTTTGTGGTAAGATGTAATCGCAAGCATTTATTCTTCTTTATTTAGATATCCTAAGGGCCCACAGGGGCATTACATAGGGGGGGGGGCATAAAGCAGAACACAATTTTCACAAATGAAGGAGCATCGCAGGTGGTAAATACAGCACTTTGGGGTACAGCAAGTCGTGAAACATATTAACAAGGTAAATATTCTTACAAAATTCACACTCAACGAAGCAAGAACAAAATAGCGAAAGCGAATAAGTGCTCTGGGAGAGAAAAATGTTACTAAAAGTGCTAGGATTGTAAATACGTCAGTAATGCTGAATAAAATAAGGAAGACTAGTGTGTTATCGTGGCAATTCTGGAGGGTAACTGATTCCATTCTTTTATTGATAAGGTTAACGGCGAATTGTTGGACTTTTCCGTCCGGGCAAAGATAGGGTTAACTTTGTAGGCATGATCGATGCGATGTGAAGTATGAGGTGACGGTAAAATGTGTGACCGGGCAAATGATGTGTTGCTTTGATACAGTGTGTGAAAAAAGCATTATCTGGCGAATTTTCTGCGCATTGCGAGTGGCGGCATGTTGAGTGTTTGCTTCAAAGATGAAACGCTTTGAAATCTGGAGTAAGATGACATGATGAATCGCGCTGCTTTATTCTGGACAGCTTCGAGTAAATTGGTAAGGGCGATCTGGTAGGGATGCCAGATGACTGATGCATATTCCAGGGAGGGACGCACGAAGAAAGTGTACGCTTGAAGCATGGTGTCCCTGTCGGCCAGATGCAAGCGTCGCTTCAGAAAGCCAAGTTTCTTTTGCGCTTTAGTTGTGATATATTTTATATGGTCAGTCCATGTTAAGCTAGAATTTATGTAGACACCGAGGTATTTAGCCGATGTAACCGAGATTACTATGCTATTGTTTAAAATATAAGTATTAGTTTGAGACTTTGGAACGGAAGTGAACTTCAGGTGATTGGTCTTTTCTGTGTTAATTTGCATCAGCCATTTGCAGCACCATTCCGTTATTTTATTAAGGTCAGATTGCAGTGTTATAATGTCGTTAGGGCTAGCCATATATCTCTCTGTAAATCACACAATCATCGGCAAAAAGGCGAACTGTTGAATTAATATTTAATGCTATGTCATTAATGTATATCATCATGTATCATTTAGCGCTTCATCTTGAAACAAGACCGGCGAGCACACACTTTCTTGTACGGAATTCTGCTGTACAATAACAGATGGACGCATTGTGAGTGAAGAACAGAAACGATGGATGGTTAGGCTGCTTGACTCTCGGCATGTTTGAATGGGCAAAGTTCCGAATTTGTCGCTGTGTGGTGTATGTTTGTGTGCTCGTCATGTGCCGTCATAGCGCGGGTATACTTGCGCGGAATGTGTTTCACTCGGCTACAAAACTTTGCACGCTGCGGCATCGAACACGCACCAATACGTGTGAAAACTACGGGAAGGTGATCGAAGATGAGGGATATAGCGCTGTGTGTACTGTCAAAAGGAAAGAAAGAAAGAAAAAGCAAAAAACGCCCTGTCCTGAGTTGGCATAATGATTCAACCTTTATTTCTTTTTTAACCCAACATGTAACACCATTTATTACATGAGCTTTATCCGTGGGTAAAAGTAATGGCACAACTCATTATTTGCCCGTTCATTACATGCACCAGCCAGTCCAAATTAACACTATACTAGAGCTTATTGACACATCGCATTACACTCTAGCACGGCATTGCAACGCTCACTGGACTCTCGTCTGGTTGACTTCTCTGCTTTTCCTCTCCTTGCTTTCTCTATCTCTTTCTATACAATGTATACAAAGAGATATCTCTTTGGGCAATGTATACAATGTATACAATGCCCTGTGGCAGAGAAAGCGATCTCCTCTTCCAGAGTTCAATTATTTGTCAAGCAATCATTTTACTCTTCCAACAACTACTGCATAAATGGGAAAACGAAACCGATTTTGTTTTGTTTTCCGCGCTCCCAGCACCAGGTGGAACCACGCGCGGCGCTTCCGATCTCGGAGGATGTAACAAGACGGGCGGTTGACGAAGCTGCATTGTGTAGCCAGCCGGTTTATCTTTTTATGTTGTACAGTTTGTTAGTTTACCGTAAATATGTCTTGATTTGTACTCAAGAGTGGAGCAAGGCCCTATGGAACAGAGATTGACGCATCGTGAGCGAAGAACAGACGCGATGGATGGTTAGGCTGCTTGACTCTCGGCTGTACGACTCTCGGCATGTTAGGACTGGCAAAGTTCCGAATTTGTCGCGGTGTGGTGTACGCTTCTGTGCTCGTCAAGTGCCGTCAGAGCGCGGGGATGTTTGAACGGAATGTGTCCCTTCGTCTACAAAACTCTGCACGCTGCGGCATCGAAGTCCTGTGTACGGGTGCACGTATGCGCTTGGATACGGGATAGCCTGCCCTCAACGGATGTTCTACAGTGTACGCACGCTGCGCGTACGCGTACGTATGAGGTAAGCCCGTCGTAATTCTATTTGTTCGGTTTGCATAGTGTAGCTGTTTAGATGATGTGTGGTAAGCTGGCGTCGCGAACAGAACTCTTTGGTTTTCAAAAGGCCAGTAAACAGCGTCATAGGACAAAAATGGCGCGTGAATGGGATAAGGATCACATAATTTCACATCGATCTCCATGGTAGCGCGATCGAAATTTTTTGTGTGGCGCTTATAACCTATTGCTCATGCGCGTTAAAAACTTAGAATAAGAGTGCATTCAGTTGCGCACATAATTCCTATTGACGCTTGTACTGTCACTAACGTGTGTTTTTTGTTGCCTCCTTGTTTGCATGCATTTTCATTATGGTTATCAAAAAAAAAAAACAATTGTTAGCTCTGCTGTTTCTTTCCTTGGTGCAACTGCTTGTGGTGCAGCAAGACGTTTTGCTTCTAATGATGTCTGGGCAATCCAAGCGTTCGTGTCGTGTAGCTAGCTGTAAATGTATCAGTCGCAAAAAAATTGTACATGCCAGAGAAGCAAATGCAATCAATATAGCCTGTATTTTATAAATCCTTCAGTTGAACTGCTTAAGCAGAAAGTAGATATGCGTGAAAATCAGATGATTGTGCTGATGCTTTGCAAGAACAAGGTAACGTAACATTACTGATTCAATATTTTCTTTTACTGAAAGACTAGTTGCTGGTGTCCTACTGGAGTTGAGAAGAGATCTGCTGCCTGCCATGAGGCCATGTCTCTCAAGTTACCGCAATATTGTTGCCTTCAAAGTAAGTGGATTTGTTTCTCTCAGCATTTTACTACCAACCTGCATCATGGCAATCCACTTAGCTGTGTAGGTGATCACTGTTAGTGACATTGGAGTGCTGGTGGACAAGCACCCTTTGAATGTTACAACACACAGCTGTGGCAATATGTGAAGCTGTTAATATACAGTGTCCCAACTATGATGCATAAATATTTTTTAAAATGAAGATGCCACATAGCTGGACAAAACCAAGTTGTTATTACGTTTGCCATTGCTTGGAGATACTGAGAATATTCTTTGCATTCTGCCTAATTAGATCATTAGTCTTAATTAATCAACCTCTCAATTACTCTAATCAGATGAAAAGTGTAAATGAGGAAATTGTAGAACACCATGAACAACTCCCGATACAGCATCCTGTTGTGCAAAAAGTGCTACATAAAAGTGTTCTTCCGAGCGGGAAAGAAGCTCGCGAATACACATAAAATTGCCGCATGAATGGCCGCTCGAGGCTCTTTGCGTGTATTCGTGGCTTTCTTTCACGCTCAGAAAAACTTTCATGTAGCACGTATTTCATGTAATTATAATATTTGAGAAGTTGATTAATAATTTACACTTAATTATGCAATTAGGCAGAATGCAAAAAAAGTATCTCCAGGTGATGGCAAACTTTACCTTGGTTGTGTCCAGATACGTAGCATTTGCATATTTTCAAACCTTTGTGTGTTGGGACGCCCCGTATAAGCCAGGTTTGTTTCTCCAAGTTAATATACTGGTGACATTCGATTGTGGTCCAGCAGGCAAAAATGCTAAACAGGAAGAAATTTTAATTTGCTCTTGGTAGGTTGTTCAAGCAAATCAACCAAGTTGTTACACATGAAATGCGGCATTTGTAGGTGTGTTCTGCAACACTGCAGCCCTAAATAACTTTTGAGTAAACTGCTACTACTATAATTTCTCTAAAGCATGCAGCAAGGTTCAGCATTCCAGGAGGCTCGCATCAAAAGAGATCTATTTATATGAATTTCATATATAAAAATGAGGTGTTAGTGTTTGGATGACTGTATAAACTAATGCTTTAATTCCAGTCTCTCATGAGGCAGACTTGGACAGGAAAATTGATTTCTTTTGGGCGATGTGGTACAAATGCATGGGGTAATGCTTGTATGCATAGACATTACATCCCTATTGCTTAGCCAAGGGGTGCCCCTGCGTGTTAAAATTTACAGGCCTCAGATTGAAGAATGTCAACATTTGTAAAATCAACTACACCTTTTAGATTATGAGAATACAATTATTGCATACCGTCATAGTGTGGTATATGGGCTGAAAACCCTGCACACTGCGGTATCATGAAAATTTATTCATGTAATACAAGCCATGCTGCTTTCCGATTTAAGCAAATATAAGGCAACTTTTCTAGGAATGTTTCTGGCTTTGTAATGTACTTCATGTTATATTCTTTAAGACTATAAAGCAGATTGTTCTTCTGTACATTTTCTGGAAACTTAAACTGCGCCGATCTAAACCACTTGGCAACAATGCTGTGATCGCTACCGCGTGTGGAGCAAACGCAGCTTTGCCTTGTTCAATTGTGTCGCGGGCACTTCTGAAGCGCTGCCTATTTAGTAAATAATCTTGGTGGCATGGAAGCGCCGTCTGCTTCTATGCATTGCTTTGTTTTCTTGTGGCATCACGTCACATTATAATCGTAATATTTTTTTCTGAGAGTCTCATATTGCCCCCCCCCTCATCATGCTGTAATTGTGGTTGCATTATTTATGTGCAAATATTTATGTATAGATGACCACTGCTCCAAGTTCCATTTTATCGCAAAGTACGCTACGAATACCCAAGGAATTATGTATAGCAAAATACCAGTCAAATTGCCGAACACAACCAAGCAGACTCAGTGCACTGTCTCTCACCAGATTGCATTGGTCATGCAAAGGTGCACAGCATACCTCTTTATTACTTGCTGAACAAGCTGTGAGAAAACTGAATATTTATGTAGCTTCAATTAAGTGCTATCAGCCATTACTTCTGCCCTCAGCAATTGTGGACTATTATCACGACTTTTCTTTTTCTAACTCATTTTGCTTATTATAGAGGGATTACTGCCTGTGTTCATAGGAAATAAATCACATGGGCAATCAAACGCCAAGAATGTATAAACTTGGAACATTGATTGTGCAGTTTGATGGTTCAGAATAAGTAGAAATACAGCATAAAAACTTAACTTTTACTTGAAACAACAATAGAGCATACAGTAACCATACTTGCCTGCTGTAGCCCCTGTGCCAAGTAAATTTCAATTCTGCTTTTTGCATCCTATCAGAGCGCTGGTAACATGTTTAACATTTCTGTCAGCCAACTAACCTGTCTTGTAACTCTAAAAACGTGCCAACTATATTTTTTAACAACATTCTAGAATATGCAGGCAGTTCGCTTAGAAAACTAAAGCCATAGAATCAATACAGTGATGCGACTTTCGGTTTGCATGTCACAGGTTGAGAAAAGTAAGGTGGGAGCTTTTTCCAATGTTCCGACTAGATAGCAAAGCTAGTATAAAAGGTAGCACACCACTGAGCTCTACTATGGGGGGCTGGATAGCGCATTGAGCGCCTTCGACTGAAGCCAACCTTGTCCCAGGAGTTGGTACTTCATGACTTTGCTGTGGCATTTCACCTGCACAGGAGTGCGGCATTTCTGCTATAATGCTTGCCCTTTGTGCCGCAAGCTACCGAAGCAGTCCAGAGAAGTATTTCGAGAAGACGGCCGGAATTTTTCATCACAGCACTGACAGCATCGCTAACATGAGTGGCGTGTGCTGAAAACACTTGTCAATCAGAAAATGCTTTCTGTAAGAAAAACTTATCACGTACGGGTTCAGAACATCGTAACAGCTCTCACCAGACATGTGGAGACATCGCCTAGATGTGGAAAACCACGAAGAAAAATTTTTATGGCAGCAATATTGTGCAACGGCACACACTAGTAAGTGCAGCGTATGCCCTACTTTTGGGACAAGCCACTGCACGACACTGCATTTCCGCTGGCTTCAACTACGCCTGGCTCTGTGGGCAGCGAAGTGGCATCCAGCAAAACATAGTAGAGATCAGTGGTGCACATAGTATTTTATGTCCCCTTTGTCGATGCCAGCTGAACACACGGTAACTGTTTCCAAAGCAGAAAAACTAAAGGCAAGGGCTCTGTACACATTGCATCGTAAAGTGGCTGATGCTTGGGCAAAGCAAATACTGTGCATGGTAGATTTGTGTGAGGCAAGCTAGGAGTCAAAAAGCCTGCTGCATACTAGCAAATGACCAACATATTGTTGCATGTTGAAATTCTTTTTTTATTCCTCATCACTCATTTGTGTAGGGGAGACGGCTCTCACAACTGGAGAAGCCTGGGAAGCATGCAGTACTCCACAAAACCAGTTTCAACGTAAAATGTGACTGCATCTCATAATTTCATGGCTGCGAGAGTGAGCCCAATGGTAAACACATCTGAGTGTTCATGATGTCATGCATTATCCACTTTATCTGCACGTCATACCTATCTTGACAAAGCTGTTATTGCCTTTAGAGAAATTGTAGATGTTGTGAGCTTGCATTTCAGAACGCACAACAAGCTTAACACGAACAACACCAGAACAATTTGTTGAGAATTTTGGATCAGGAATCTTCGAAGCACAATTTGTTTAGTGGTGTTAAGATTCTGCTTAAGGTTGTTGATTATTACATTCATATAGTGTTCAAGCATTGCTGTAACAACATTCTTCGCTTGGAGTACATAGTATAGGTGTACTCCACATGAGCTGGTGGCATTTTGCTCCATATTCAGAAACTGGTTTCTTCTTCAGTTGAGATTTTCAAGCTTGCATTCTTTATTAGCTGTTGTATGTAACCTATCCTAAATGTTTGAATAGTGAACATAATGTGACCTTTTTGATTGATTTTGTGGATTGTACACCCTTGCTGCAAACAATTTGAGATAACTGTTTCTGCCTTAATGAAAAATAATTGCTTGAAGCAGCCATAGCCACCAATAATACTAGCATGACACGATTATGACAATTGTGATATTGTACTTTGATTTATAATGTTTTTAAACATATGGAGCTCTGCCTGTGGTGTAAATGGGTTCCTGATATCCATTCGTGATGCAAGAATTTGAAGAATAAACTGAAGCAAGGATGTTTACTTACTTTTCAAGAGAAGCTCATGGCAATTTCCTCATGAAAAGTAAAATAACTAGAAATAACTTTACTGAGCTGAGAAGAGTGCTACAATTGTCTCATTCGAATAGTGCCATATACAGAAGCTACAACAAATGTTTACTATTTTGGTTGCATTTGTATATATGGTCTTGTCACGTGTTGCAAGCTGTATTCAGAATGGCCACAGCTCAGTCATGATTGTGGCATTGTGCAATGAAGTACCGCTGGCATCACCCGGAAAGTGTCGCAAAGTTACAAATACAACTTTAAATGGGTTCTTTTAGGAAAAAAGACTTAGCTCAGAAAATTATCCTTTTTTATGCAGCCTGTCGAGACAAGGTTTCTTTACATGGCCATGGCGCTCAAGGAAGAAACCGAGACTGTAGACTGCCAACGTTCATTCCTGTTCCAGCAAAGACGGGCCAGCAGTAACCAGCAGGATTTTACAAAGTGAACTCATCACAGCTTGAGCCACTCCATGCCACAAGCAGTTGCTCCTCGAGCCACCGTGCAAAGGTTCCTTGGGGCACAAGTCCAACTCAGCGCCACAACCTTTCTTCTGCAGTTTTTCTACCTACTTAGCTAACCAGGTGGGTCAAAGATGGCAGAGGGAAAGGGAATCACAGCTTTAAGCATAGAACCTGCTCAAGCTTAATGCAGTTTGAGAGTGAACAGTGAACGAGAAATAGGTAGAGAAAAATAAGACACCTCTTCTTCCTCAGAGAATTGGCAGTGAAAAAAAAAACAGCTTATGGAAGGCTTGAATATTGGTCGCAATAATTTGGCATAGGTAGGATAATGACTATGAATGTTTCTGGCAAAAGTAGTGGTAGTAGGCTGAATAATCAAGGAGTTTAGATATAGATTAGAAAACAAATTTCGTTACACTACCAGAATTTTAAATCATCCCAATAATTCTTTTGACGGTTTATGCGTGTTGAGCGACAGTGCTTCTTGATGCCTGCTTCTTGCTGAGATCATTCTTATGCTGCGTAATTCACCTGTTCAAGTTCCATGTTTCTCCCGTCCAAGCAAATTTACATTCATCACAAGAAAACTTATAGATGATTTCCAGAAACTTGCTGATTAAATGAGAGAGCAGCATGCATACCAGGCTTTCAGATATGCGTTCAACAGCCTCAGATCTCGTGAATGTTATACATACTCCTGCTGAGCAAGTTCTTGGTATCATCTACAAGGTCATTTCAGAATATGAGTTTGCTTAAGTTGGAGAAACAGTCAATCGAAGACATGTCAAGCGATATCGCTGTCGATCTACATTCCAACTGAAATAAAAGTAAATATAGCACCAAATGCAAGAATTATTGGGATGATGCCATTCTTGCAGTGGAATGAAATCCTTCTTCTAATCTAAATATACAATCCATAATAATTCAGACTACTAAATACTTCCAAAGGGGTTGCGTCGTGAATTATGCATGTTGTATCCGTATTTTCTTACTATAAGACCCAACGATGCTTAAACAGCAGAGAAAACATTAAGAGCTGAGTACTTAATACTTTATATTGCTCCATAAATCAGTTTCCCTGCCAACATTAGCGTCCCGCGCTAATAATGTTTGGGAGAATGTGTGAAATGTGTGAAAGTGCTGTTCACTTTGTTTGTGAACGAAGGTCATACTGTACATGTGTGTGATAGCCATACGTGTCATTACCTTTAAAAAAAAGGAAGCCAAACTGCGAGTCTGCCTAAGTGGAACAGATTCATTACAAAAAAATGTTTTGTGCATAAACAAACAAGGACGAAGAAAAGGAGCAACACAAGCACGATCGCGTTCTAACAACTGGTTTTATTTTCGAAGAACCATTTACTTAAGAACACAGATCTGTGCTATCCAGTCAACACATCAATAGCGTATATAACAACACTTGTGATAAAAAATGCCACGGATAAGCGCGACCCGGTTAACATAAAAACAGCAATGCACATTAAACAGAAGGATGACTGATGCATTTTTCCTTTAGTTTTGCAATCCAGTGCGCTTCCACAATTTCTCCCGCGATTTGATTTCGATGCCTAAACAATATGCCGGGGCTTCTAAGTCAAGGTGAGCATGCCTGTTCTTGACAAAGCATAGCCGAATGCTTACTAGGGCCAGCTTTCAGACTGGACAAGTGTTCCCTTAGTCTCGTGTTAATGCATCTTGCAGTCTGCCCTACGTACACATGACCTCATGTCATAGGAACCTGATACACAACTTTCTTCGCGCAATGAAGAAATTGGTTCTCAGGCGGATTTTTAATACTGCATTCTTTCTTTGCATCACCCTTACTTTCGAACTTACTTTTTAACCTAGAACACACACTTCCTCTTGTTTTTAGCCGAAAGCACCACTTTTACTTCGTAACTCCCAGCCACCTTTTTAAGTCTGTTTGAAAGGCCATGCACATACGGAATCACTGAAACCCTGGAAGCTAGTTCTTTCTGGCTTTGTTTTTTTGTGCATAGTTCTTTATCCTGTTTAAGTTTTTCATAAGTCTAGCACATGACGCCAGCATCACAGCGAGCAGGCACCTACCCGGCCTCTCTCAATCAATCAACTTGCTCAAGAAAGGCAATGTTTACTGTGCGGTAACACGACTTCAACAATGCTGACCGGCAACATGAAATGACTATGCCATTCTTCACAAGCCTGGAATGGTTTGAGGCATAGTTCATGTAGCTTGTTAACAAGAAACTGTAGCTTCTTATCTGCCAGTACTTGCAAAGTAAAATTTAAGCCCTTGCCTAGAGTCAAAGGCTTCTACTACTATTGAAGGCTTGACTTTTACTTTGGAAGTAGCGGTAGATAACAAGCTACAGTTCCTTTATGTCAAGTTAGAAATTCTACCAGAACATGTGTGTTGGTCATTCACGCCCCGAGCTGGAAAACCGCTAATGAACTATGCCTCAAACCATTCCAGGCTTGTGAAGAATGGCATAGTCATTTCATGTTGCCGGTCAGCATTGTTGAAGTCGTGTTACCGCACAGTAAACATTGCCTTTCTTGAGCAAGTTGATCGGTTGAGAGAGGCCGGGTAGGTGCCTGCTCGCTGTGATGCTGGCGTCATGTGCTAGACTTATGAAAAACTTAAACAGGATAAGGAACTATGCACAAAAAATTTAAGGCAGAAAGAATTAGCTTTCAAGGTTTCAGTGATTCCATATGTGCATGGCCTTTCACACAGACTTAAAAAGGTGGCTGGGAGTTATGAAATAAAAGTGGTGTTTTCGGCTGAAAACAAAAGAGGTAATGTGTGTTCTAGAGTAAAAAGTAAGTTCGAAAGTAAGGGTGATGCAAAGAAAGAATGTAGTATTAAACATCCGCATAAGAACCAATTTCTTGATTGTGCGAAGAATGTTAAGTATCAGGTTTCTATGACATGTGGTCATGTGTACGTAGGGCAGACTGCAAGATGCATTAACACAAGACTAAGGGAACACTTGTCCAGTCTGAAAGGTGGCCCTAGTAAGCATTAGGCCATGCATTGTCAAGAACATGCGCGCTCACCTTGTCTTAGAAGCACCGGCACATTGTTCAGGCAACGAAATCAAACCACGAGGGAAATTGTGGAAGTGCACTGGATTGCAAAACGAAAGTAAAAATGCATCAGTCATCCTTCTGTTTCATTGCTAGATAAAGAGAATTCGCTCCTGTCATCTTATCTTTAACATAGTTTCATCTTAAGTGCTCGTTTTATGTGCATTGCTGTTTTTAGGTTGACGGGGTCGCGCTGATCCGTGGCAATTTTATCACACGTGTTGTTATATGCGCTGTTGATGTGTCCTGTTGATTGGATTGAGCAGATCTCTGGGTTCTTAAGCAAATGGTTCTTCGTCCTTGTTTGTTTGCGCGCAGAAAATTTTTTAATGAAAAGAGTTCTTCAAAACTGTAAGGAGGTTTTTACTGTGTGCAGTTTAAAAAGAGAAAATAGCTTCACAGCTGTTACTGAATGCACTCTCCAGAGCTTTACACTATGCAGCTGTACTAGTTTACACAGAATACACTTCACCTCTCGTCACGGCCCAGGTGGCTATTCAGGTTTTTCAAAGGTGTTTCATTGTATGGGACGGCACATACAGACTTATTTGCAAGATATTGCATTCCAATTCTGTCATATGAGATAAATTCATTAGAGAGTTTTAAATTGCCCTAAATGTATTACAGCTGTGGACCAGTACATTGGCAGTAGCTTGCAGTAACTATAGCTTGTGGAAATATAATTGCAACTGCCATGTTATGTGTACCTGCTAGTGCACAGGCATCGGCCACAGAAATCTTTAGGGTACACTAGTTTCTTCTATTTTGGAGTACGCATCCTCCACCAGATTAAAATGTGAAGTGGATTGTCATTTGCGGCGTATACTCCTGCGTAAACTTTATAACCATTTCTCCTCATCTGCTCTACAGATCATTGTTGCTACAACTGCAAAAGCAGGGTGCCTGTTTACAGCACCTGTAGAGAGCAAAGTCGGCGAATCTTGAATGAATAATCATATAATTTTAGTATTTTCCAGCAAAGTTAACACTTTGTGTCTTCCACTGTGGTGTTTTTCAAATTCTAAGGTTGGCACATGTGCACAAGGTTTCACTACAGTATGTCATTTTGCAGGAAAAAGTGTATTTGCGCGTGCTGCTCTGCTGCACAGAATGTCATGAGTTTTCTTATGTGTCGGTCACCATCTCGCAAATTGCTCCTTTAGGAGTTGGAAGGCAACATTAATGCGAAGTACATTTAATGTTCGAAAAAGAAGGATGTGCCCTCTGATCTTCTTATTTTCGATGGGGGTGAAATGCGAAAACACCCGTCTACTTAGATTTAGGTGCATGTTAAAGAATCTCAGGTGGTCCAAATTTCCGGAATCCCCCACTATGGCGTGCGTCATAATCAGATCGTCGTTTTGGCACATAAAACCCCATAATTTAATTTTTTTGATCTCCTTGTTCTCCTCACTTGATGCCTAGTGTTCTAATAGCATGATCGACACGATGAGCATCAATGTGATGTGCAATTATTGTGTATTGGGGGCCAGGGTACATTCATTTTAGCAGCTTTTTCGGTTGACTTGAATTAGTATTGTAGAATGCTGTTTGCTTCTTTTACTCATTGTTACCAAATATCACTTTTGACTGCGGCAACAAGTATAATGTTGTTTGCTAGCACTCCTGCCAACCGATATAACTTGAAGGCATCTGTGATAAAAAAAACAGCTAATGATTTCCCAAGAGCTAAGGTCCAGTGAGACCAATAAATTTTAAGCTAATACCTGTGGATGGTACTGCTGAATGAATGCCCATCCAGTAGGACTGTCCATACCATTTTCTTTCATAAAATTACATTGAAGATTTGAACAGAATCTGAATGTAGACTTGTCTGCAAAGTAATCAATTTCCTTATCCAAGTAATACAGCTTCAGCAGGAAGACTGAAACTTCAAGTCGTCAGTAGTGGCATGAACATACAGTAAACAGTGCTAAACTTTTCCCTATCTTGCACCTTTTATCATTTCCCGTCCCATTTTTTTCACAGGCTGTTCTTTACTATTTATGGTCATACCCAGTTTAATTTGGTGTCCTTACTTATTTAATATTTGACCAATATATTTTTTTCTTTATCGGATCTTGATGAAATGTTTATTGAAAACGTACCTTCATTTGCCATTTCCACTGATCTTAACCAGACACATCATGTTACAAAGTTTATTTTGCCTAATTCTTCATTGCTTTTTTTGCCAAATGTCCAAACAGTTTATTTTAATTCCTTTGTTCATTTCTGGGAAGAATAGGTCTACTAGGTCTACAGATCATTTTCTGTTTTCTGGGAAGAATAAGGTCTACTAGGTCTACAGATCATTTTCTGTTTAGGTCATCCCTACTCATTGTAACAACTTACAGCAGTGCCCCTACACACTCCATCACAATCACTGCGAAACACACCCTTCCTACCTTTATTTTAACACTTTGGTTTCTCTTGACCTACTGTATGCACCAGATGAGGGTAGGGGCGAGTGAGCTATGCACATCCAAAACCGCTGCCAAGGAAAACAGTTGCTGCCCTGATGACACGTATCTGTCGAAATGTTGGCTACAGAAACATCCCTTGTTTTGAAAATGTTGAACCACGTTCATGGTTTTTTAATAATTCAGTTACCGCTTTGTTGTGTTCTGTGATTGTCTTTTGTTGCCACTTCCTTTAGGATGGAAATTCACCAATATTATTTGTTTCTCCTAACAGCAGCAAGTTTATCCTTGCAAGGCATGTGGGAACAGCTTTCACCAGGAAACAGTGCAAGACGAGTGGTCGAAGAAAATAAAATTGCTTCTGTGATCTAAAGTACTTGACGAATAAAATTTTGCACTTATTTGTATTTATGTCGTGCAATTCATTCATATCACAAAAAGCAAAGTGTTTGATCTTTTGAGCTATTTCAATGTGTTGGCCAGATAGTTGTCTCCATAGCGACCTGCTGCTTATGCAATGAGTTGCATTCATGACATTTGCATTAAAGGATATGTACTATCGGGGACAAAAATGCCCAGGATGTGCGAGTGTCGACCAAATTTCATCTCTGCACTATCAGCCGCTATCATCTGCGTTGCAGACCACTTTCCGAATGCAAATGTTAGCGTGGCTGATCCCAGCAGAAAGTGCACCAATAAAATTCGGTCGTCATTCGCACATTTTGGGCACTTCTGTCCCCGATTGTACATTCTCTAAATAATCAATATGCTCTGTAAAACATAATGCATGAAACACCTCTATTTTAACGATTGGACCGTATAGTACAGATCTAGCATACGGAGCCTTTTTATTTCTGAGTACGGAAACACCTGTATGTTAACGGTTGGACCGTATAGTAGAGATTCAGCATACAGAGTCTTTTGTTTTCTGGATACAGAAACACCTGTATTTTAACAGTTGGACCGTATAGTACAAATTCAGCATACGGAGCCTTTCGTTTCCTGGATACGAAAACACCTGTATTTTAACGGTTCGACCGTATACTACAGATTCAATATACAGCGCCTTCCGTTTTCTGAATACGGAAAGCACCTGTACATTAACGGTCGAACCATTCGATTCAGCATACACAGTCTTCCGTTTTCTGAATACATAAGCACTCGTATTTTGTAATACGGTCTCTATTTTTACGGTTGTCCGTTCTACGGAAATGACCGTTCTTTACTTACGGAAAGTGTTCGGTCACAAATTACCAGCAGATTTGCCGTAAAAGCAAAGCAATTTTTTTACAGTGTACTTCATACGCTGACGTCCTTGAACCAGGACGCCTGATTTTGCACAGAGATATGCTGATTGACATTTTAAGCCAGCAAAGGTCGGCATCATTGCACACATTCAGGGGCGTTGTGCACATGTTTACGAGGGGCAAGGGCGGACACTTGCGAAACCTTTTGCCGGAAATAGTTGAGCTAAAAAATTGCGTTGGCCATACCGGTATCGTCGACCACATCCGAGAGGTTCTTTTCTTACCTTCGGCGACTGAAAATATACATGCGCTCGACGACTGGACAAGCCCGTTTGAACCACCTGGCAATGTTGCACGCCCACAAAGAACTTTACGGCAAAATCAATTTGAATAAGGTTGCCGACGACTTCATTTCCAGATCAAGCGCCCAAAGGAACACTTTTTCAAGGATGGTGAAATCATCGCATCAGACAACGAACTGTCTTTAATAGGGGAGAGATAGGCACCAACTTACAAGTCAAAGCAATGCACCTGGCTTAGAAAAAAACGCAAAAAGGAATACAAAGGAACGAAAATGGGGTACATAACAGCCCAAGCAGAGTGAGGACAATTGTGTAAGAAAAGACGCGTGGTTGCGCTATTTGTAAGACTCTCTAGTCTATCTGTGCATTTTCCTTATTAATTTTTATTCGTCAGATACAGCATTTGCTGCTCAATAACACAATCCACCCTGTTCCTATATTTGCCATCGAGTCCTTTCGCGCTTTTGAGATATCGCAGTCTTATTTATTTATTTGTTAATGTGTTTATTTATTTGGCCACCTGATAACTTTTGCTCTATAATCCTTTATTCGGCCGCCGGAAAATAAACAAAACCAGTGGCCTAAGGCATGCTTTGACAAGTAATGAAACTATGGCGTTATGGAATCCCATTATACTTATGCTAATATTTCTAGTCATAAGTTGTGTTCAGAAATTGGTATATATCATTTAATTTTTATATATGTTATGTCTTGTCCTCTCAATAACTGACCTTTCGTCAGGAAAAGACTTCTTGATTGTATCTTTTGTACTAAAACTTTTACAAGGCGTAACATCGCTTTTTTCATCGATGTGTAGTTGTGCGACTTAATACGCTCAAAACACACATACCTCCCTAACCTGTTTGACTGAATCCGCATGTCGTATGGCTCAACCAAGAGACGCCAGTCTCTTGGCGGTGCGAGGGGACTCAGGCTGTAAAACTGAATTGTCTCCTATTCTGAGGTCTTGCAAAAACTCATATAAGCTCGTCACTTCAGAGAATGATCTTTCGAAGTCACAAGAATTTTCCAGTGTAACTGTTATATATATATATATATATATATATATATATATATATATATATATATATATATATATATATATATATATGCATACACACATACATACATGCATACATACATACATACATACATACATATACAGGGTGTCCCAGCTATCACGCAGCACGATTTAAAAAAAGAGGAACGGCGCTTCGTCTCTGGCTCGAGCAGCCGCCCGAGTCAGAGACGAAGCACCACACGAGACAAAATATGATGAGTCGTATGTACAAATGTCGAGGAGGATATGCACAAATAGCGCTCACACAATATGATGAGTCATATGTACAGATGACGACGACGATATGCACAAAATGCGCTCACCCTAACCCCCCCCCCTTTCAGAAAAGCGGTCAGCACGGCCGCAAGCTAGAAAGGGTAGGTACGGCGAATGTAGGGTTTCAGGCGAGATACGTGAACGATTTCCGTAGTGCGGCGGCGGCGGTCACTAGCTGAGCTGAGAGGGATGACGCTGTAGTTAACGGTGGAAGTTCTTTGCAAATGGTGTAGGGGCCGAGATATCTGTGGAGAAACTTGTCACAGATTCCCGGTGCGCGAACAGGTGCCCACAAACGAACTTCGTCGCCTGGGCGGAACGAAGCAACGGGACGCGTCGCATCATAGCGAATTGTCCTTTTGTCCTGAATGGTAGCGGTGTTGGCGCGGGCAATTTCACGGCAGCGGGCGATGCGAGCAGCAAATTCTTCAGGAAGGCACGCGCATGGAGCAGCAGGTGCTGAAAGGAGTGTAGTGTCCAAGACGAAAGACGGCGCACGACTGTACACAAGGAAGAAGGGACAGTAGTTGGTTGTACGTTGGACGGCAGTATTATACGCAAACGTCACGAAAGGTAGAATGGTGTCCCAGTTGATGTGATCGGATCGAACATACATTGAGATCATGTCGGACAAAGTTCGATTAAAACGCTCGGTAAGGCCATTTGTTTGCGGATGGTACGCTGATGTCGTCTTATGGGTGGTGTCAGAGGCCTGGAGGACTTAACGAATAACATGCGATAGGAACGTCTTGCCACGGTCACTCAGGAGCACACAAGGTGCGCCGTGGCACAAAACGATACCGTGCACGAAAAACTCGGCGACTTCTGAGGCAGTACCAGAGCGAAAAGCAACTGTCTCAGCGTACCGCGTGAGATGATCCACTGCGGTAACGATCCAGCGGTGACCAGCGGGCGTGAGTGGGAGGGGTCCGTACAAGTCTATGCCCACAATTTCGAAGGGGGTGGACGGGCATGGTAGAGGCTGCAGAGGACCAACTGGAAGGGATGTCGAGCGTTTTCTGTGTTGGAATGACGCGCAGGAGCCAACGTACTTGGCGAAAGCGATGGAAAGGCCCGGCCAGAAACAACGCGTTTTGATGCGGTCGTAGGTCTTAAGAAAGCCCAAGTGGCCAGCCGTCGCGTCGTCGTGAAATGCTTCTAATACTTGGAGTCGAAGTGAGCGAGCTATGACTGGTACCCACCGGTTACCGGAAGGATGGTAGATTAATCGAAATAACTCTCCCCTGAAGCTTAAAACGTGAAAGTTGTCGTCTGAAGCGACTTTTGGGGGGATCGTGCCAAGCCAGTAAGTCGGTCGATCAGTGTTCGGCAGTATGGGTCAGTACGTTGGAAGGAGACGAGGTCAGTAGACGGAAGAAAGTCAACTGAGGCAACCGCCTGTCCCGGGCTACTGGACGTGTGCGGAGACGTGTGGCTAGATGGTGACGTGCAGACCGAAGGTGAAGCATGGGCGTTTGGAGACAGCGGGCAGCGTGACAAAACGTCGGCATCTTGATGTTGTTTGCCGGACCTATACTTGACAGTGAAGTCATATTCCTGCAAGCGCAGTACCCAATGGCTGAGGCGTCCTGACAAGTTTTTTCAGGGACGCCAACCAACAGAGAGCATGATGGTCGGTCACAATTGTTAAATAGCGGCCGTAGAGATAGGGTCGAAATTTTTGTATTGGCCGCACGATGGCGAGGCATTCCCGTTCTGTAATTGTGTAGTTGCGCTCAGCAGGAGAAAGAGCACGACTTGCATAAGCCACCAGTTGCTCTTTAGACTTCTGATTCCGCTGCAGCAGGACAGCGCCAATTCCATGCCCACTGGCATCAGTGCGTAGAATAGTAGGGGTGGTTGCATCGAAATGACGGAGCACGGGCCCTGACGTGAGAAATCGTTTGAGGTTCTGGAAGGCGGCTTCACAGTCGTCCGACCACACAAAGGACGCGCTCGAAGTCAGAAGTTTGTGTAGAGGAGCGGCGATGGTGTGCGAAGTCACGGACAAAGCGGTGGAAGTAGGATGCTCGTCCTAGAAAGCTGCGGAGTTCTTCAAGTGTGGTTGGTGGCGGAAATAGCAGCACTGCAGCGATTTTATTGGGATCAGGCTGGATGTCATGCTTTCTGACGACGTGGCCCAATACTTTAATGCTTTGGCTTGCAAAGCGGCACTTTTTACTATTGAGTTGGAGACCAGCCTTTGCTAGACACGTCAGAACTTGGTCTAGACGTTGTAGGTTCTGGGAGAAACTCGACGAAAAGATGACAATGTCGTCCAAGTAACAAAGGCATGTCTTCCATTTTAAGCCACGGAGTACTGTATAATACGTTCAAACGTAGCTGGTGCAATGCACAGTCCAAAAGGCATCACGTTAAACTCGAAAAGGTCATCAGGTGTAGCAAACGCAGTCTTTTCTTTATCTTGCTCATGCATTGGAATCTGCCAATATCCGGAGCGCAAGTCGAGGCTCGAGAAATACTCGGCACCTTGTAAGGTATCAAAAGCATCGTCAATACGAGGCATTGGATAAACATCCTTACGGGTAATTTTGTTTGGCGCCCTATTATCGATGCAAAAGCGCACAGAACCATCCTTTCTTTAACAAGCACAGCAGGAGAAGACCAAGGGCTTGCTGAAGGCCTTATAATGTTGCGTGTCAGCATGTCTTCACTTGTTCTTCTATAACTTTTCGCTCCGAAGGTGACACACGGTACGGGCTACGGCGAATGATGCGAGAGCCGTCTGTTTCAATTCGATGAGTAGTTACAGTGGTCTGACCCAGGCCTCGCGAAGAAACGTAAAACAGGCTTCATGCGTCATTAAAATGGTGAGGAGTGCATCCGTCTGGGCCGGATTGAGATCTGCACTCAAGGTGGCCTTCATAGCACTAGTGTGGCCTTCTGCGGGCTTACAATGCGCGGAAGATGTGGCAGGCGAAACACTGACGACCTATACCGGCGCAGCGTCGGCGAACTTGGCGACAGTAGACCCTTTCGGCAGTAGTAGTGGCTCAGGAGTCGTAATAAAGGCTGTGACCCTGGCATAGCCACTCGAGATGATGTGGATCCTTGGGTCGCCGCACGAAATTAGTGCAGAAGCAGCAGACAGGAAGTCCCATCCTAATATCATCTGATGAGCGCACGTCGAAAGCACCGCAAGTTGCACATGATCAGGACGCGAGCTGCGCACTGTCCGGTAGGAAAGATGGGAACGTCATTAGCACCACATAGGACAGGACCAACATACGGCGTTTGCACTTTTCGCAGACGGAAGCGCAGTTCACGATGTATAACAGAAATAGCGGCTCCAGTATATACAAGGGCGTCTACGGAAACACCTTCCACACAAACTGAGAGCAAATTGGCGGGGCGAGCAGGTGGAATTGGGAGAGTCCAATACGATGCAGTTTCTCCTCCGAAAACTGCAGGCTCTAGTTTCCCGAACGGGTGTCCACAACATGGGAAGCAGCACGCAAGGTCGATGAGGAACGGCTCATCATCGCCGTGGCGCTCTTTGGCCACATCTGGCCCTTGCACCAATAAACCCCACTAATTATCATCATCATGAGGAACGGCGGTAAGGTGAAGGAGAGCGACGCCGGGGCGAGCGGGATGCTCGAGCCATGTCCGGGAAGGCGAAGGAGAGCGACCAGAAAAAGGTTGTGTACGGTCCGGGCACGTACGAATCTAGCCCTGGTATCCTGTCTCGCTCAAACATGTCGTAGCCTCGCCTTTTACCTGGGTGACACCCGGGAACGTATGAGTCAAACCTAGGTGCGCTGTCTCGCTCAAAGGTAGTATAGCCCCGCCTTTCATCTTGCTGACGCCGCACCTCCACCACTTGTGAGACGTCGGCCGATGCGATGCCTTTATTTCCGAGCAGCCGCCCGAGTCAGAGACGAAGCACCTGACGAGACAAAAGATGATCAGTCGTATGTACAGCCGACGACGATGCTATGCGCGAAATGCGCGCACAATATATATATATATATATATATATATGCATGGGTGGGGTTCGGAACGCAGGTCAAGCCCGAGCCCCCCCCCCGGGAAAATGAAAGCTTTCCGCCTATGCACTCAGGCTTTAAATCCTTGTAACAATGTGAAATAGTACGAATTTATTCAGCAGCTTCACTGCAGTATTACTCCTTTGAAAAATACGCTGCAGTTGCGTACACAGGTCTTAACCAAGTAGAGACATAAAGCAGCAACAATAATCTGGAATAATAACATAAGAGCACAAACTTTCTGTAACGAAGTACTCGGCTTACCAAAACCTAACCGGCCACCCGGACTAGAGGCGCACATCTTCAATAGCAGATGAACGTCAGTGACACAGCCGAAAAAGATATTGCGACGTCGGCTATTATAATCGACACCACAAGCATATAGCCTATATGTGGCAAAAGGAAGTCTGTAATAATTTCAGATTCAAATAAGACAACAAATGGACAGCATACGAACGCAATGGGTCTTGGTGCGCTCACTGAAAGCGCCGTTAAAATCGCCCGACAGCGCACCCAAAACCAAGCTGCTCGAAGCGCCCATCGGCCAATTTTTTTATTCGCGAGGCATTGGAAAGCAACATTCTGTCCACTGGATCATAGTCTAGTACACTGTAGTCACCATAAAGTTTGTCCCAACGTCGTTTTCATTAGCGTAAGGTGTATATGCGGCGTGTAGAAATAAAACTTGTTACTGAGACACACCATCGTGTTCGCAGGTTTAAACAAAAAAGAAAAAGACTGTACTCACTTCGCCTTATGCCGCGCTCAAAGGTTAATTCAGAATTGAGGTGGATCATTTGAGCGACGTAACAGTGGTCTTTGTAGTAGTGAAGGATTCTATAATATACGAACGTTTCACCTTGAACAAATAAATATGTCAAGTTAAGTGCATTACCTTAATATGCTTATCGAAATTTCTACAAGTTATGCATGCCCTCTTCATGGTAACATGATGGATAATACCTTCAACATTTGTTATTGCAACTCATCGGCCACTGTGTCATTTGAATACTGTTTCCTGAACATGTCTTATCTTGTCACTTGAAGCTATAACAAATTACAAAACATGAGACAATCACTCCTGGATACCGAGAGATAAGACAGGGCAAGGACCCCTCCATATGTTTTGCCTCTAATGTGGTATTATACCACATTTTCCAAAGGCTCATGACATTAGGGAGCACGTATCGACAGGATATCTGCGTCGAAATACTTGACATCAAATTTCTCACAGATTTAGTAAGACATTTATGGCACAGGACGAGATGTCCTGACGCGGAGCAAGTACTTTGACAAAACATGCGCCACGCCGTGCTTCTCTTTCGTCTGTATACTTTTCACCGATTAGCCTACCACTAAACTACTAAGCAATTTATATTCCACCACAAATGTCGCCAAATTTCCCAGTACTCATTCTGCATATTATAATAAAGGATGCGACAGAGGACGAGAACGAGAGAAGTGGTAGAATAGATGTTATCGAGACGCCCTTCTTGTTGCGACACGACACCTAGCGCAACGGGCATGGACGTGCATACGCCTGGAATTGATTGCCGGAAAAGATGACAGGCTATAGAGTGTTTTCCATGGACTAATCTCTTAAAACAAAGGACAGCGAGGTACAAGGATATAACCAGTGGTATTCCTTGAGCACTCGAATTCCGTCGTCCAAGAGTAATTACTCAGTCAACGAAAGAAAATTAATTACCGATAGTAAAAAGTTGGAGGAAGCTTAAACTTCGCCTTTAAGAGTAGAACACGATAGTGTTATCGGGACCCGTTCCCATGAAATCGTTCGCATACGGCAAGTGGGCTTCATTCACTGCAACACTGAACGTGCGAAAGCCAGCTTACAAAAAACAAGCTTACACCGATCCCCTTAATGCCGGCTTCACTTTAAACTGAAATGAATTGCTGGAAAGGCGTTTTTCCAGGCGCAATATAAGTGGTCCTATATGAAAATGTGCAGGCCCTCGCATCTTTTTTATTATTTTATTAATTGTTTGCTATTGCTCCGACGCGCACAGCTCTGGTAGAAATGCTGGAAAAATGGTTTGTGTTTCAGTTTCCTTGTAGCAGAATCTGGTTTTCTCGTACATTCAAATTAAAATCCGACGTCGACTGGTAAATAATCCGACGGCAAATCAGACGCCGAATGATAAAGTCGCACTTTACCATTTTTCTGACAGATTTCGCTGTGAGAAATTCAACTTTTGTTCACCAAAACCGTGCAACACGTGGGGGGCCTGCGCGGTCAATGTGGTTGGAGGATTTTCTCCGCCACCTGCAATCACACGGAGCCCTAAACGCTATCGCAATAATATCTGCATTTAGTGCGCACTAGCGTACGTTCCAATGCGAAAGCATGTTTCGCTTTCGTAAATTGCTGAGTTTCAAGCATACGAACGCCTTCTCAGATAATTTTTTGCCAGAAAATATTCTTAGAAGTTGTGCTGATTATAACATTTTGGGAACTGATGTAAGCGAAGCAAATGAAGATTACTATGTTCCATTTGAAACGAAGCAAATGCTGGCAAGCTCGTTATGTTTGTCTCATTTCTGCGCTTATCATGGTCGTGTAACGTCTGTGCTTCATTTCAACAAAACACGAAACCTAACAGAACTTTAATGGCCAAAATCTACGTTTTATGTTCCTTGCCTATGAAACATCGATCGCCCAGCCCTCTTTTGCTAATCTTTGCTGTAGGTTGAATAACCTTACTGTTTCTGCGCACAAGTACTCGGGTAGGGTTCCGCCCCACAAATTCGGCGCAGCGGATTTAGGCAACAAATGCGTCCCGCAACAACCTTGAACAGCAGCATACAAGGGGAAATTGACACGTATACTAATCACACTGCAGGTGATCGTCACTTTGATAACCGGGCCCAGTAATAGTTGTAGTTAAAATTTACTACAAATAATTTTGTGCCTACACTCCGTAGTATTTGTTGTGTCTACAACCTATTGTGAATCGTTCCACAGATTGAAAAAGGAAAAAGAAAGACTGCAAACAGTGTGGCCTTACCGAATCACAGCCTACTTTTCATCGAAGCCGCTTCATTCGAGCGTTTGCGATAAGTATAGTTGGTTGTAATTTAAACCAGGTCACTTTAAAAGTTGCCTGCAAATGACTCGCGAGTAACGCATAAAACCCGTTCATTCACTTCCCGAAAGAAGTTTTGCGAACGCTATAGCTCATTATTACCTTAACACCGCCTATTAAACATGAATACAAAGAAGGCCACTAGTCCTAACAATGTGACATCTTAAGGAGGTATGAGGAGCAGGTGGCTAAGTACTTATGTCTTTCCTTTAGTAATCATTAAAGCATGCACTGTTCCCACAGAGTAAAAACAGTAAAAACAATACCTATACACAAATCAGGCAGAAAAACTGCTGTTTTATATTACCGACCGATATCACTAACTAGGTCTGTATGCCTAATAATAGAAAACGTACTAATCAAACACATAACTGTATACCTGGAAGAACAACATATCCTGTCTTCTGCCCAGCATGGATTCCGTAAGGCCCGTTAAAGCATGATTGAGCTTTTATAATTAGTACATGATGTAGCCCAGGTCATTGATAACCAGGAGCAAATAGATGTCATATTTTAAATTTCGTGAAAGCATCCGACCAGGTTTCACATAAAGACTCACAAGAAATTTAGATAGAGCTGACACTCAGAGAATGTCCCATTGTTCACAGGATTAAACTATACTTTAGTAACCACACATACTTTGTATATATACGTGACATTGCACCTAAATTAACCACCCATGGAATATGCACTATATTTATTGATGATTTCCCACTCTCCCCTGCTGCAAACTCCGGCTTTTCTGAGTTCACTGCATTATTTATCATTGATATATACATTTGCGGCCTACCTAATCCTTACTAATGCGTTAGAATTCGTGTACAGGTGGTTTAGAAACTGGCAAATGTCTCCTAATGTTGGTAAATGTGTTTATTTGCCAATAACTCCCAAAAGCTTCAGGTCTAACTTTTCCTACAATATTGACAGGTATCCCTTGACTAAAGTACTTAAACACAAATATTTGGGTGTAACGATTTCAAAATATCGAGATGGGAGACTCATCAATAAGATTACCTGCACAGCTTTGAAGCGGCTGTTTCTAATGAAACGACTTTTATGGTTTGCACCACCAGATACCTGACTGATACCTTATGCCACACACAAACGATCTGTATTAGAATACGCTAGCCCTTGCAGGTCTGCTTTTACCCATTAACCGGTCAGCAAAATAGAAAGCATATATACAGAAAAGCGTTAAGGTTTATTATCAAACCGTATAGACTTGCAGGCACATCATCGTACTACTCAATCATGCCCGCATACATGCTCAACAAAACCTAACCAAATGAGAACGACTACAACTGAAGTTCCCGCTACTTCAAAAAATAAAAAAGAACACCGACACAGCCCATCTCACGATGGCGGTCGACGGTAATTGAATTCTATGGTTTTACTTGCCGAAACCACGATTTGATTATGAGGCAAGCCGTAGTGGGGGGGGGGGGGGGGGGACTCCGGATTGTTTTGACCACCAGGGAATCTTTAGCGTGCGCCCAATGTACGGGACACGGCCCTTTTTGCATTTGCCCCCACCGAAATGCGGCCGCCGTGGCCGGGATTTGATCCCGCGACCTCGCGCAGAGCTACACCATAGCCGCTAACGCATACCGGCGGCTGCCACTGGAATGCGTTAGTGTTGTATGAATAAAGCAACACAACGTATTGCAACAGTCGAAAGAGTTATGTATAAGGCGGGTACTGCAGCGGGACTTCTCTTTCGCGCCTCCGTAAGCACACTGGGCGCCATGTAGCGCCACCGCCGCGACGATTGGGGTGGCATTCGAAATGTCTGGCGCAACGGTGCATGCTAAAGGAGAGAAGCCTGTCATATGGCAACTGGGCTCCCCTCTCGCGCTTCTATCTGGACACGCTACGCCGTCTAGCGGCGTTGCCAAGACGTCGAGACGAGAAGCGTGGTGCGACAGTGAGTACGAACGTTTAGAATCGTTCCCTCACTTACCGTACACTTAGTGGCACATACTGAGTCACCCGAATTGGTGAGAAGTTCATTGAAGTGCGGCACATACCCAGTGCTTTCATGGCGCAGCTCACCAAAACGTTGACGTGGAAGCGTTTATCGAAAATCGGCACATACCTAGTGCACTTGTGGTGCAGCCACCTAAGGCGTCGGATTGCTGTCCAATGAGGAGCCCTTGTGACGTGGGCTCGACTCCACTCAACACCACAGAAATTTAAGACATTTATTAGTCACTGCCTGCCCTATGCCCTGTACCTAGTTACCGAAATTCGCGTCAAAGACGTTCATTGAAGAGTGGCACACACCTACGGGCAGAAAACCAATGACCTTCACTTGCATCCAAAAGATTTATTGAAGACCAGCACAAACCGAGTGGCACGAACCCAGTTCTCCAAGTCGGCGTCAAAGAGTTTCTGCGAAAAGCGGTGTCCACAATGACCCATGTCGGCGTAAAAGAGCTTCGTTGAAGAGAGGCGCCTGTGTACACATTGCCACATACTCAATGACGCAGATTTGGCACGATCGCTGGTTTCGAACCCTTTTACGGCAGCACTGCAGCCCAATGTGACCCAGGTAGGCATGAAACCGGTTAGATACAAACATAGATAGATAAAACATAGACATACAGGTACATAAATAGCCCCCGAAAAGTGCGTTAAGCACCATAAAAGCGCTAAGGCATAAAAATTGAGGAAGAAGCAATCTCGCGATTACTGTCGACGGCAATGAGCATTGAATCTATACAGCGAGCCAGCTCATCGCCACCGTCGAAATGAGTTATGTATGGGGCGTGTACTGCAGCGGTACTCCTTTTCGCGCTTCCTTAAGAACACTCGGCGCCATCTAGCGCCACCGCCGCGCAGCCTGCGCGTGGCCTCAGAAATGCAAGGCGCGCCGGTGCGTGCGAACGAGGAGAGAGACAGACAAATAACTTTATTGGTGGTCCTGAGGAACCGCTTTAGGGTACCTCCCTTTTCAGGGAGTCCCCGTAGCCATCGCGGGCCGCACCCACGTCGGGGTCGGAAGATCGTGGTCGTCCGCCCTGTCGCAGGCCCTCTGGACCGCCCGTAGTTGCTGTGAGAGGTCGCCGCTCTTAAGGGCTGCCTCCCAGTCCGTTAGAGTGGTGAGCGATGAGCTGCGTAACGCAGGGAATTGCCAGAGCATATGAGATAAAGAGCAGTACGCCTCCCCACAGTCTGGACAGTGGGGATCTACATTAGGCGCGAAGTGACTGAATCGGTCCCTGGAGCATGCGAACGGCCGAAGATTGTGGTCTAGTGAGTTTAGGATGTGTTAGCGGAAAGGCCCGCCGAGCAAGTTGATAATGTGCCATGGAAGGTGAGGAGCGAATCCCTGTACAGTCCTAAGTCGCCACCCGTGAGTCTACCGGAACCACCGCGGTGTGTTAAACTTCGCGCGCAGCCATGGGCTAACTCATTGGCGTTAACAACCTCAAAGTGCACCTTCATTCCCATATGGGCCGGGAACCATTTGATGATATTGTGACGAGGTTTATTGTCGTCGATAACGTTGTAAGAGCGCTAGGTACTGGTAGGCACTGCAAGGGCCGTTTTTAGCACGGGGTTTTCTCGCGATCACGGCACGGTCCTTCGTCTTCCACCTCAGTCGGCACATACCCAGGGGCGCCTCTGCTTCATTACAATGTCCCGGGAGCGAAGCATAGCCACCCTGGCGACTCAGGGCGCAGAGAAGATGAGTGGGTCGTAATACGGTTTCAGGCGGTTGACATGTACTGTCTCTCGCCCGCGACGACGCAGGTCTGGTGACACTGTGAGCGGCTCAACGATGTAGTTGACCGGTGAAGTGGCATTGATGATACGGTACTGACCGTGATAACGCGCCAGGAGTTTGGAACAGAGGCCAGGAATATGGGCTGGTATCCAAAGCCAAACAAGTTAACCGGGAGCAAAGCTGGGTGTTGGGTGATGAGTATCGTCATCTCGTGTCTTTTGACGTTCTTGAGACTCGCTAGTGAGGGAACGTGCCAGCTGACGGCAATCATCAGCATACTTGGCGACTTCGGAAAGCGGAGTGTACTCTGCGGCATCAGGTTGGTACGGCAGTATGGTGTCCAAAGGGCAGGAAGGCTCTCGGCCATACACAAGGAAAAACGGGGAAAAGCCGGTAGTCGCTTGCGTCGCGGTGTTGTATGCGAACGTGACAAAGGGGAGTACGGTGTCCCAGTTGGAGTGGCCGGATGAAATATACATCCGCAACATGTCGCCAAGTGTACGATTGAACCGTTCGGTCAGGCCGTTGGTTTGAGGATGGTATGCGGTCGATTTTCGGTGAATGATCCTGCACTCCGTGAGGAGGGCTTCGACACCCTCCGACAAGAAGACACGGCCCCTATCACTCAGTAGTTCTCGGGGAGCACCGTGGCGAAGAACAAAATTGCGAAGGATGAAAAACCCAACTTCACGGGCGGTCGCTGCCGGCAGAGCTGCAGTCTCAGCGTAGCGAGTAAGATGATCTACGCCGACAATAATCCACCGATTTCCACACCCGCTGCATGGAAGCGGGCCGTAGAGGTCGATGCCGACGCGGTCGAACGGACGAGCCGGGCATGGTAGCGGCTGCAACGGTCCCGTGAAACGGTGTGTAGGTGTCTTGCCCTGTTGACAAGTAGTACAAGCCTGAATGTACTTTTGCACAAAGTTGTACATGCCTCGCCAATAATAGCGCTGACGCAACCTTGTGTAAGTTTTGAGGACGCCGGCATGAGCGCTTAGGGGATCAGCGAGAAAAGATGCGCAGATGTCAGAGCGCATATGACGAGGTCATATGCGCTCTGTACATTTCCGACCGTCCGGCATATAGTTGCGGCGATATAGAATGTTGTCTCGCACGGAAAAGTGGGTTGCTTGGCGACGCAGTGCTCGTGTCGAAGGGACATCAGACGGAGCGGCAAGGTAGTCAAGTAACATTGCAAGTGTTGGGTCCTTGCGCTGCTCTGTGTGCATGTCGGTGATGGTCGATGGTGACAGGGTGGACGCGGAGTCTGACAAAGACGCCAAGTCAGGCGACAGTGGGGAGCGGGAGAGCGCATCAGCGTCGGAGTGCTTGCGACCGGAGCGGTACATGACGCCGATGTCGTACTCTTGCAAGCGAAGCGCCCAACGTCCTAAGCGTCCCGACGGGTCTTTCAAGGAAGAAAGCCAACAAAGGGCATGGTGGTCTGTAACTACGTCGAAAGAACGACCGTAAAGGTATGGACGAAACTTGCTTAGTGCCCAGATGATCTCCAGGCACTCCTCTTCTGTCACTGAGTAATGTAATTCTGCTTTCTTCAGAGTACGGCTAGCATAAGCGACGACGTATTCATCATAGCCAGCTTTCCGTTGCGCTCAGACCGCACCAAGGTCAACTCCGCTGGCGTTAGTGTGAACTTCCGTAGGAGCAGCAGGGTCGTAGTGGCGAAGAATAGGTGGTGAAGTCAACAAGTGGCGCAAGTGCTGAAATGCCGCATCACATTCAGGTGACCACGCTGCTATGCCGTTACTGTCGGAAAGTAAACTTGTCAAGGGCGCCATGATGGATGCGAAGTTGCGTAAGAAGCGACGAAAATACGAACATAAGCCAATAAAACTTCTGAGGGTTTTGATAGACGTGGGCGTAGGGAAGTCTGCAACGGCGCGGAGCTTGTCTGGGTCCGGGAGGACGCCGTCCTTTGAGACTACGTGACCCAAGATGGTTAACTTGCTTGCAGCAAAACGGCACTTTTTGAGGTTGAGCTGTAGGCCGGCAGAGGCGAGACAGGTCAGAATGTCATGCAGGCGAGCGAGGTGTGTCGGAAAATCGGTTGAGAAGACGACGATGTCGTCGAGGTAACATAGACATGTCTTCCATTTGTGGCCGCGAAGGATGGTATCGATCATACGCTCAAAAGTAGCAGGCGCATTGCACAACCCGAAGGGCATGACGTTAAACTCGTAGAGGCCATCGGGTGTAACGAATGCGGTTTTCGGACGGTCAGGTTCGGCCACTGGAACTTGCCAGTACCCGGAGCGCAGATCCAAGGAAGTGAAATATTCTGCGCCTTGCAAGCAGTCGAGAGCGTCATCGATTCGAGGCAGTGGATAAACGTCTTTTCTTGTTATCTTGTTTAGGCGTCTGTAGTCGACACAAAAACGAATGGAGCCATCTTTTTTTCTTACCAACACGACAGGTGAAGACCAAGGACTTTGAGAAGGACGGATGACTTCCCGTTTGAGCATGTCGTCCACTTGTTCTGTGATGACTCGTCGCTCTTTGGCCGATACACGATACGGGCGCTGTCGCAAGGGGGAGTGGGAACCGGTGTCGATGGTGTGAGAAACACCGGTGGCACGGCCCAATGACGTCTGATAGCAGTCGAAAGAAGAAAGAAACTTGTGAAGGAGAGCGAGAAGTTGGCGGCGATGAGATGGGGAAAGAGCAGGGTCGATGGCGTTGTCAAAACACACTGAAGACGATGAGTCTGAGACTGAAGCTATGGCGTCAACGTAACAACGGTGGGAGTCGGTAGGAACATCGATATCGTCAACGTAGTCGACCGCCTGCAAGTATCCTAGGGTCTCTCCACGCAGTAGGCTGATCGGGTACGGGTAGTAGTTGGTGACCAGCATAACAGTTGACCCAGATGTTATAGTGAGCACGGCAAACGGAAGAATGATGCACTTGCGCTGAGCAAACACATCGGACGGCGTGAACACTACAGTGGCGTCAGAGTCGGCAGCAGATGACAGGACAACAGCCAGCGACGACTCAGGGGGTATGGTTGTGTCGGCATCAACAATGAGTTTATCGGCAACGCGAGGAGAGCCGGTCAGCAGTGATTCACAAAGTGGTAAAAGCGAAACTTCTGCGCGCGAACAGTCAATGACAGCATGATGACGTGACAGAAAATCCCAACCAAGGATGAGGTCGTGAGAGAACGATGGTAGCACGAAACACTCGATTATGTACAGAACTTCGTTGATGACAACACGGGCCGTGCATACAGCTGATGGGTGAATTCGCTGCGCGCTGGCAGTGGCGAGCACAAGGCCAGAGCTGTAGTCACTTTTCGGAGTTTGCGACGAAGGTTCTCGTGAATGACGGAAACGGCGGCTCCGGTATCGACTAGCGCAACTGCGGGTACTCCCTCTACAAAAACGGTAATAACATTTTGCGGCGAAGATGGAGGTCTTGAGAACGTCGACGTATTAGCAGTTCTTGCCTCAGGAACTGCACCAGTCAGTTTCCCGCTTCAGTGGAAGCTCGACGACGCAGCGGCGAAATCGAACGCCGACGAGGGGAAGGGGAACGACGAGTTTCTGATCGGCGATCAGTTTCAAGACGTCTCGGTGAAAATGGAGACGCGGCGGCGTATTGTGGTGCGTAGGTGGGCGTGTCAAAGGTGCTAGGCGTTGTTGGGGCGCGGCGGCGACTGAAGCGCGCCACATGGCCAGCAATGCCGCAGGCGAAGCAGATAGGCCGGTTTTCTTCAGTGCGCCACGTCGAGGTTGGACGAAAAAACTGCGGTGACGGTCGGGCAACTGGAAATGAAGCCGGATGCATGGGCGATGAAAAGGAAGCTGGCGGCGGAGGAGGCCGTGCAACCACGGCTGCGTAACTGAGCGGCAACGACGTAGGGTGAGTGGGAAAGTCGGCATAAGGCAGCGGCACACTCATAGGTGGGGAGGTTGGAGGAGCTGCAGGAAGCGCTTCCGATATCTGATTCCGGATGGCTTGCTGTAGCGTTGGAGTTAAAGCTGCCGAAGGTGAGTCGCTGTGAGGCAGCAGCGATAGCTGTCTGGCCACCTCTTCACGAATAAAATCTTTTATATGTTGCGATAGGGTCGAGTTGGGCAGAAGGTCGGCAGAAACCGCAATGCTCGAGACGGAATCAGCGAGCTGAATGTTTTGGCGAGCGATGGAACGTTGGCGGCGCAGCTCGTCAAAGCTCTGACATAGGTTAGTAAGGACTGATACGCTCGTTGGGCTTTTTGCCAGCAGCATCTGGAATGCGCCGTCCTCTATACCCTTGAAGATATGCTTAATCTTGTCAGCCTCTGACATGGTGGGATTTACCCGCTTGCACAAATCGAGAACATCCTCGATGTAGCTGGTGAATGTCTCTCCAGGCTGCTGTGCGCGCTGGCGCAGACGCTGTTCAGCGCGTAGCTTACGCACAGCGGGGCGATCAAACACTTCGGCAAAAAAATGTCACAGTTTCGCCCTAAGGGCGAAGCAATGAATGCGATAGCAACACAGCAATCTCATACGAAGTAAGGTGAGCGGCTTTGGTAGCAACAACACGCAGAACTGTTGTCGACGCCATCGGCGTTTTGCCCGCGTTAGCTCTAAATGCGTGCGGCGTTGGTGACTGTTGCTGGAGCCTCTCATATAAATAGGCACTTGGTGCCGCAGCTAAACGTCGCGTCCCTTCCTTCCCCCTCCCCCACGGCCTCTCGCGCGTCTGAAGAAGGCGCGTTTGCTCTACATATATGGTGATTGTAAAGGAGAAACGAGACGCCTAATTCTGCAGCCCTTAAGCGAGCACGGCGCAGAACGCGCGTTTGTTCTCCGCCGTGCGTTCACTCCCCGTGAAAGACGCGCCCCTCGCGCCCTTTCACTCGCACATACAGCGTTCGGCGCGCGGCGACGATTTCATCTCCAAATGACGTCATACGGAACCTCACGGCGACGGCGACGGCGACGGCGACGCCGACGGCGACGGCGACGCCGACGGCAGAAATCTGCTTTTGAGTGTCCATATAATTGCTATCGCAATAAAAGGGTCTTAAATGCTGACCAGCTTGAAAAGTCCGATTCGTGGTTGAAGAACCACAGTTTGGCGACGTCGGCGAGGTAGAAGGACACATAGGACAGCTTAGCCTGGTCGTCCCATTTGTTATGGGCACTTACAGGTTCGTACGATGAGAGCCAGGCTTCCACGTCTTGTTCGGCGGTCCCACTGAAAATGGGTGGATCGCGATGAAGAGGGACGCCGGCGCAGACGACAGTGGCAGCCGGTGGTGCAGGCAACGAAGTGGCTGGATCAGGCATAGTGCAGGGCGATCGTGTTGGTGTTGGCAGGGTTCGAGTGCGGAGCTCCAGGATGAGGCGAAGGATCTCAGCAACCTCCACCAAATGCGACGAGGTTTATTGTCGTCGATAACGTTGTAAGAACGCTAGGTACTGGTAGTCACTGCAAGGGCTGTTTTTAGCACGGGGTTCTCTCGCGATCACGGCACGGTCCTTCCTCTTCCTCCTCAGTCGGCACATACCCAGGGGCGCCTCTGCTTCATTACAGTATGAAAACTAGCAGCCCCCTCGGTGCCGAGGATGGCCGCTGCCTCCTTTGAGATCGAGCCGGAGGCGAACGCTCGGGCTGCAGACCTAGAGTCTTTAAAGATATGGTGACGTAGAGGGTGCTTCAGTGCTATAGCTACAGCAACCTGCTCGGCTACTGTTGCAGAAACCTTCCGCACGGATGCTGAGTTAATGAGAGCGCCATTGGAATCAACCGAAACTACGACATAGTGATCAGAGAGCCCGTACTGGGCGGCGTCAACGAAACATGCCATATTCGGAGTGGCCGCAGCCACTTATAATAGGGAACGAGATCGGGCTACCCGGTGCCCTACATTGTATTGAGGGTGGACGTTACGTGTCAGGGGATCTACCATGAACGTATCCCTATCACCCATGCTAGCGAGGAGAAACGCGTCATGTGGCAACCGGGCACCTTTCTTTTCTGGACGCACTGCGCCATCTAGTGACACTAACGATAGCTCCTAGCGTAGCATCCGAAACGAGAAGCGTGGCGCGCGGCCGCCTGAGAATGCTGAGAATAGTTTCCTCGCTTGTCGCACACACAGTGGCACCTGTTGGCGTTAGGTACTATCGGCGTTAGGTACTATCGAAAAATATTAGGCCTAACGCTTAGAGACAGGAAGAGAGCGGTGTGGATCAGAGAGCAAACGGGAATAGCCGATATTCTAGCTGATATTAGGAGGAGAAAAAAGAAGCTGGGCAGGCCATTTAATGCGTAGTATGGATAACCGTTGGACCATTAGAGTTACAGAATGGATACCCAGAGAAGGAAAATGCAGTTGAGGATGGCAGAAAAGTAGGCAAGGTGATGTGAGGAAATTTGCAGGTGCAAGTTGGAATCAGCTAGCGCAAGACCGGGGTAATTGGAGATTACAGGGAAAGGCCTTCGACCTGCAGTGGACATATATATATATATATATATATATATATATAGGATGATGAATCTGATTCCCTTTAAGCATTGTGTACCCGTAGAACAATCGCTCTGTTATGTCTGATGCACAAATACATTCAACGCACGACACAACCCAAATTGCCCCTTGTAACCCCACTGCGTACTTCTAGGCATCTTCGTAATCCCCTTAGCCTCATGCGAATATTTCTCAGCGTTGCCAAAGTCATAGCACTCTGGAATGATATTCCTGATAGCTTTGTTTCCATCACTAACCGTGAAACGTTCCGCGAGTACTTGTAGTCTCATTTTTTTTGTAAATTTTGTGTGTTCAGTTTTGTATAGAATTTTTATAGTCATTAATAACACTGTCTTGTTTCTGTTATGCTTTATGTAATTTTGTTGTATTTCCTCCCTCATCACTCAATGTTCCGATTGGAAGCCGTGGTGTATTTAATAATAATCAACAAACAAATAAATAAATACTGATCTGCAGTTGTGGCGGTCAGCAGGCGGCTAAATAATTATTAAATGTATATTTAGTGCTAATAGTTGCTAATTGTAGTAGTCAGCAGACAAATCAGTGCACTTCGTTTAAGATAGTAGGAATAAATCCCAGGCACCTTCTCTCGATGTATACACACTCTCAGCACTTGATTTCAGAATTTAAAAAAAAATAAGGCAAGCACTACTTTCTTTCATCGGAGCACCGCATTCACAAGGGCAATGTTGAAACCTACTTGAGCTTTTCTCGCTTGCTAGCAGACTTTACTTGCACATTCAAGGCACGTTCCCGCTGCTGTAACCGCGCATAAAAAAACAGCAAAGCTCGCACTAGGCCGCGCAAAGCTCGAGCCACAGCGAAGCTGGCCGACCGATTGCGTCATAAACTAAGAGGTACCTGGAATAACCATGCTCAACTCAGGCATAGCCATGTACGAACCTAACCGTTAACAAGTTCAACCTAGATACAACCAAGTTCAACCTAGCTACTACCAGGTGACGCAATCGATCGGCCAGCTTCGTTGTGACTCAATCTTTGCGCGGCCAAGTGAAAGCTTTGCCTCCCCATTACGACTTCAGAAGTAATTGCACGCTGGAATGATTAGCGGCCACACAGCCAGCTGAGGAAGAAGGCGACGACGACGAATATGGGAGGAGTTGCACGAGCGCGCGCCGAGCAGGAGTTCGAGCGGTAATCGAGGGGCGCCAACGAGCCAGCTGCGGAAGAAGACGACGACGCTTGCGTCAATGCTGATGATGATAGTTTCGTGAAACGCATGCGGGAGCAGTGGCACGAGCGCGTGCCGAGAACGAGTACGGGCGGTAACCGAGGGGCGCGAACGAGCCAGCTGCGGAAGCGAATGCTGATGATAATAATTTCGTGAAACGCGCACCTTTTACGGCTGCCTTAAACAGCTTCGCTGTTAAAAAGTGCAGTCGCGTCACTAAATAAAATTGGACGATACGGACCGAAAACTCCTCAAAATGCAAATGGCATCGAACACGCACAAGAGTGTCGCATAAAGCACCGAGATTGCAGCAGAGCACGCATGTATACACACCGCCAAATCACGTGAACAGCCGCGGACATTGCTTGGCCGCCCAGTCAGCGCTGTGCTGACCGAGCAAAGAACGAAAACAGCACCACAAGATGCGAGAATTGGTGGCAGATCCATGCAGTCACAAAAATTTGAAAATTGAAGCTAGTCTAGTAACGTTGAACTTAGCAGCATAGAACGTGACTGAGGTATCACTCACACACGTGGTGCGTTTGCTCTTGCAGGCTAGGCCTGCTAGAGTTCTTGAGCTGTATGCTACTGAGATGCACTTGTTTGAAGCACAGATGTAACGGCTTTGTTAAATCTTGAATTTCATGGCGTATCTGTAGTATTGCGCGTGCGCAAGAGTTGCACTATACCCAATCTTCTATTTCAATAAATCAGTGTGTGTGTGAGCTCTGTGAGTCCGTGTGTTTCTCGCTTGCGTGTGTTTAGATTCCCAAAAATCATGTTTTCCAAATCACACCAACTTTCTCAAGAAGTTTTATTAAGAGACATTTTTCATCAATGTAATGCGGAACATTACCTGTGGCACATTCTTAGTCACCCAAGTTAGTGTCAAAGACATGCATTGAGATGTCACACACACCGATTGGCACATATGGGTGACCGAAGTTGGCATGAAAGGCGTTCGCCGGAGACCAGCACAGACGGAGTGACACATACCCATTGCTCCGGTCGGCGTCAGAGTTTCTTCGAACAGTGGTAACTACCCTTTGCCGTGACTACACTAACTCCTGTCGGCGTGAAAGAAGTTTCGAAGCCGGTTACATCAGCGCAGCAGCTCGATGCGCCACCCATACAACCACTGACTACCCAGTGACCCAGGTGTGCGGGAAAACGGCTAGATGCAAACATAGATACACACATAGATGCAAACATGTGTATATAGATACATACATAAATAAAAACATAGATAGACAGCCACCGGAAAGTTCCTGAGGTACCTTAAGAATGCTAACGCAGTATTAAAAACAAACACCTCCATATTTCTATCTTAATTGCAAGCAAGACCAACACGTCTAAAGCATTCTCGTACGCTAAATGAGTAGTTTTTTCACGCTAAACGTTTCTAATATTTGTTTTTAATTCGTCACCATTCTTTTGGGTACCTCACACACTTTCTGGGGCTACCTATCTGTGTGTGTATGTGTGTATTTATTTTTGTATTTATGTATGCCGTTCCACCAGATGCCGTTCACGCTCACTTGGCCACTGGCTCGAGTACTGAGACCGCTGCCGCCACCTCGTTGCGCACGGATTCCGCCCCTGGCTCAACGGGCCGTTCAGACGACAGAATGACCGTCGACAAGCGAGCCATCTCGCTACTGTCGCAGCAGCTGGACTACATCGTTTCGGTCACCTCTGGTTTCCCGCCTGCAACCTTAACACCATCGGCTGCCTCGGATCTACTGGAATTCCGAGTATGTATCTTAGTATCTAACCGTTTTCTCGCCTACCTGGTTCACTGGATAGTTCGTGGGCGAATGGGTAGCGCATCGGCCTGCTGTGCTGAGGGAACAGGTTTCGGAACCAACCAACTCGACCAAGCTTGGGTCCACGGAGTGTGTGGCATTGTGTACATACGAACCTCATCCATGCCGACATGGGTCGCTGTTCACGTGGGACTTGGTAGCTACCGCTCTTCGAAGAACCTCTTTGACGCCGGCTTTGAGCACTGGGTGTGTGCTGCTCGGCCTGTGTTGGTCTTGGGTCTCTGATGTAATGTGGGGTCATTGGTTTTGTGCCAATAGGAGTGTGCCGCTCTGTAATGCAGGTCTTTGACCACAACTTAGGTTAATCGGTATTGTGCCACTGACAATGTGCGTCTCTACAATGAGGAAAAATGTATCTTAAATGTCTCCGATGCTGAGCGGAATCGCATCCACGTCACAAGGGCTCCTCAACGATAGCAATCTGGCGTATTAGCACGATGTGCTACGAATGAATCTGGTATGTGCCGTTTATTATTATTTGGTATGTACGCAAGGACACGAAGGAAATAGGGAGGGAGCAAGCTGACAACGGCCATCGAGAGGGGCACAACGCGTGCCTATCCTTTCAGGAGGAGGGAATCAAGGATATGAAAATAGGAGGAAGAAAAAAAAGGAAATAAAGAAATGACAGAGATACAGACAAAATAAAACAAAAACACAAGTATGTACATAAACGGAAGGCGAAGTCAGTATCCTTTAGAAATATTAGAAGGGCTCGATGGGCCTGATAACGTCCAGCAGTGCACCCCCTTGGAAACAGGCCATTGTCAAGGGTCGCTAATTGTGGTGCAATAAGTCTATATTACTTAATTAGGAATGCGCAATGTGCAAGGACTGCGGGCACTCTAAAACGAGATGTTCAAATTTCTTTTAACGGCGGAGCTGTTTAAGCTCTTGGTTAGGCAGCGTAGTATGAACAAAAATTGTGGGTCGATCTGTGGAGGTAGTGGAGAAAGGGTCCAAGCGCAATGGCACATGCCCCTGTGAACTAGCGAAGCTGTATAAGCCCGAGAATGGTCCGTCGAGTGTACGCCGCAAAACCTCCGTCTGGCGATGAAGTCACCATGCACCGCCTAGCAACGCTTCGCCCCAGCTGCGCCGACCGCCCCGACCCTCGCCACAGCTGCCAAAGCCGTGACGTCATCGCGCGCGGGCCACCTCGCTTCGCCTTAGCTTTGCCGAGATATGACGTCACTGTGCCGACCCAGGTGATACATAGCTTCGCGTTCCCGCCGCGGTGACACCAAAGCCCCACCGTCTCCGCGCCGAGCACATCGCCACGGATATGGGGCGGCCGAAGAAGAGCGTCAGTGCCGAAATAGAGGAAGCGTGGCGCGAAAGCCGCCGCGCCGCTACTCAAGAGCGAGTGAGACGACTTCGGTCCGCTGCCTAGTATCACGCCACCGAAGCGGCGGCAAAACGTCGGTAATTCGCAGACGATCCGAAGTTACGAGCCTGGCGAAACCGAGCAAAATCGTTTGAGAGTCCAGAAGCGGTCAGATTCTTTGATGACCGAGTGTTCTTTGCCCCATGGGCTGTCGATGATTACGGGATGATGTTGCGCAAAACGTGACCGGTACTCACTTGGCAGCTAAATATTTGGCAGCTTCACTGCTAAATATAGATGACCGAAGTGCTTGCTGTGCTCCGTTTCATACGGTGCTGGCGAGAGAGCTGAATGGATGATGCCACGTAAGGTGTAGTTTTGGAGCTTTTCGCGAACTACAGAGCAAACCAGCTCGCAAAGCGAGGCGACTTCGCACCTGAAGCCTACTGGCTTAGCCAGAGTCGACACGGCGTTTACATGTGTATTCTTCATAGCAGTGGCTTCGGCAAGAAACTCCGCCACAGTCTGCGGAGAATAGCGGACAAGATAGCTAAGAAGTTTTCGGTTGCTCCTCTCAGATGACGCACCCTCATATCTTACGGCATGCTTGCACTGGCACGGCCAAAGAGATGCGGCATATCCTCTACGAACAACGTCACGCTCTTGTGTGACTTGTGCACGCGACTGGATGTCACGCTCTGCTTGTTCCCGCTGAATAGAGCGTTCGCTGGAACTCAGACCATGATGACAGGGCGTTTTCTCGATAACAAACTGACGTGCCAGCACCATCCTCGAAGCTCGAGCTTACGTTCCTGAAGTTCGCTGTAATCCCACTGGTTAACGCAAGTAAACGTTTGCTTCTCAGGCTAGGCACTCTTCCACGTCTTCAAAGATGCCGCTATGGGAGGCCGTTGGTACTGACTGGTTCTGCCGGCCCATATAAATCACTCCTTTTGTTGCGTCGCCAGTGGTCGCCGTCATTGTTCTTGTAAGTTTCCAATTTATAGGGTCAGGCCTCGCATTCGACGGCTTGCACAGTGAAGTGAAGTCCGCTCCAATATGGGGCGGAGTTCCTCCTGCCTGGTGCGGTATCTTGCATGAAGTACACGACAATCCTCAGACGTGAGCACTTTGCACAGCGCATGCGTGACGCGCGGTGACTATTCTGCTCTTATTCAGTCACTGGTCTCCGACACCATGTGGCAACATTAACCCATTAAAATAATGTGCTTTGCTTAGGTCTTCGACGACACAATACAAAACATTACAAGGACATCGCATAACGAATCAAAAATAGCATCAAGCCAGGGTTAAGTATGTATTTGCAAAGCTTGTAATGTATAATGAACCTTTAGTGTTTCGCCAGACTTTACGCATAACACGCCACCATTGTGGCCAAATGTACGTTCGCTATAAACGTTCTCTCAGGACAGTGCAAACATGGCAGGTAGCAAATCGCTTCAGATCACTTGTAAAATAATTTTTCACAAGCATGCATTTAAGCGCATAAAATAATGTGAGGAACCAGCTAAAAATCAACGTAGGCATATTCCAAGGCTCATTTCTATCGTTAGATTTACCATGTTTGACTCGTCTATATTTTTACACAGTCATTGAGATTTCTAATAAATTGTACATAGCCAATGAATTGGATTGTATTTATTAATGTTATATTGAAAGCAATGTGCCGATGTATGTTCGCCACACACTGCAGGAAATCTAAAACTAACTTACCTACGATGTTTTCGCTAAGACATCGACTGTATCGAATAAGGTTATTTCTCTTAGAATATAACGTAGCGTTATAAAGTTTAGGTTTCCTGTAAAATGTTATATAGGAACGTTACTTAAGAGCCTGCTATGCATGCGCTACATTTCAGTAATGCGAATTTTGTGACAGTAATAATTTTTTAAATATAGAATCTTGAATGCATGTCTGTATTTTTTACCATTACACTAAAGGAACACCTAAAAAGAATGTCTCAAGTGATTTCTTGAAAATGCTTTCTTTGTACCTCACACAAGAAAAATGATGACTGCAATAAATATGTGAATACCACCAAATATTTTTCTTGAGTTACGTCATTTAAACATAGGTGTAACGGAAAGTTGCCGTCTGTCAGAGTGCAGCTGCTTAAGCAACAGATTAACGCCTCTTTATAACAGAAACCTTGGATTACAGGAATAATAGGTATGGAGGGCTAGGAAGTAACCAACGACCCGGCGCTATCCGAGAACTTCATCGGCGGTATTAGTTGAATGAAACTAGTGCTGACGCAACAAACACGCTAAGAAACATTACACCCTCGAGGGTGGATTGGATGTCAAAATACCCTGTTAGCACCCTCACCCTCTGAAAATTATAAAAATAAGCATGCTGTTTACAGAATACTCTTAGTACACGTTTTAGTTATACTTAGGGTGGGAACAGGGTTTTTTAATGCGGAGTATACACCGTGCAGAATTGAAGGGTGCTCGGGAACTTCGATATTTCCAGCAATTAAAAATCCACAGGGGTTTATTTCCTAGCGGTTTGCGCCTGGTCATTGTTCGAGCACGTCATGTGGTCACAGCAGGGATGTCAGTCTGGTATTTCATGCAAATAGCGCCTTTGTCGTGAAGTGGAGAGATATAGCTTTTTGTTTTATTAAATGGGAAGCAGTTCTTGGCGAACATTTTCCACTTTGACTGTATCTACCTATACATCTATCTACCTACCTAGCCGCCTACGTCTTGGTGCTCTAATGGTCGTTTCGTTAACTTGATAGGTACCAAAATTTGCCTAGTATGACAGAAGTGCTTTCCACTTTGACAGTATCTATCTATCTATCTATCTACCTAGTATGACAACAGTATATGAAAGAACAAAAATGATAGGTCATGACATAAATGTGATGACATGCGTGTCATGTAGGTCACGACAATGACTCATCTAAAATAGATTACCACTCAAAAACCATAGAAATGGGTTCGAACGTGGGTACTAAGTGAACGAAATACTAAAGGATGATCGTAGAAGTCGTAGTCATGAGTATTACTGAGCAAAAATGACAATGACTAAGCGAAAAAAATTACCACTCAAAAACTACTGAAATGGGTTGGGACGTGGGTACCAAGTGCAGGAAACACTACATCATGAAATTAGAAGTCATAGTCATAAGCATGACTCAGCAAAAACGACAATGACTCAGCGAAAAAAGGTTAACACTCAAAAGCGACTGAAATGGGTTCAGACGTGGGCACTAAGCGAAAGGAAAAGGCTACAGGTTGAGCATGGCTAAGGCTTTCGTCTTAAGGTCTCTTAGGCGTAGCTAAAAGGCGTAGCTAAAAGGTTAGATTTCTTTCCAGTAGCTGTCATTTCGACCGTTCCGACGCTGACAATGGCTTGTTCGTTAAAGCTAGCTAATTTAAGTCCGAGCGGCAAAGTTATCGATTGCGTTGAAACGTTCACTGTACACAAACGAGTAGAACCATCACTGGTGACCACGAGGGAGCGGGGGACGATCACGTTTTTCTTGAGTGCGTTATTGTAATTAGGCTCGACTAAACCACAGCAGGAACCCGTACGAGGGCGAGAGAGTTCACGGGTACCAACATTGCTATCTGAGGGGGTAATCGCACATCTTGCGACACAGAGGGAACGTCCGCGGCATCACTGGTGCTATCTGTTATGGGGGTTCGCGCAGTGCGGCAAAGAGAAATCACGCCAGTGCCACAGTCCAAAGTTGCCCCCCACTCACGTAAGAAATCAATTCCCAATATAATGTCATGTGTTGCGCGTGCAAGCACAGTAAGTTCACTCCGAAATGTCTGGTCCCCCACCGTAATTGTAGCAGAACAAACACCAAGAGGGCGTAACATTTCCCCGCGAACGTCCGCGAAAGGTAGAGTTCCGATCCCACGATAACATATCTTTTTGTCCGAGACGATTTTTGAAGGCCAGACTCATAACAGAAACTGCATACGCGGTGTGAATTAAAGCAAAAGTACTCACATTGTCCACTGAAACACACACTTTGATTTTAAACATGATCGCGCAAGGGGGTCTTGATGAAGATGAATTTATTGCGGCTTCACCCCCGTCGGTCCCACCAGCTAGTTTCCCAGCGGCGGCGGTGACAACGAGCGACGACGAGGTGATGGAGAGCGCCGTTGTCGTGTCGGTGGTGGTGTCAGGCTGCGCTCGGAGACAGGAGAGTCACTGCGGTTCGCGCGTCCCTGCTGCAGCCGTTGGAAGGAACTGGGAAAGCTGCCAGGGCTCGTCAGCGGGCACTCGGGGGGTATAGGCATTAAACCGTGGAGCATGCTGCTGGCGGCGGTGGCAATACCTAGCAATGTGTCCAGGCACACAACAGCTGTAGCAAATGCGGGAGTCGCGGCCTGTCACGGTCGACATGGGTGTCACGGGTGAAAAGGAACTCGCAGGCATGGTTGTAGGAGGGAGGCGCCTGCGGAACAAATCGTTGTGGCGCATCATGCCGGCGTTCCAGACTTCTCGGTTGCGGTCGCCAGTTGCTGCTGTCCGCACGATCAGCATTGACCCTGCGAGGCTCCCGGTAACACTGACGTGTCCAGGTGGCCAGTGGCACATGAGAGCGCTCGTGAAATGCACAGCAAACTGGTGGCAGACATGAGCGTCGTCAACGACTTTAAAGTGTGCGAGCTCTTCTTTAACCACTTGCAGTATCACAGAGAGGTCGTCTTGGGCTGGGATTGACACACTTGGAATAGTGGTGACATTGTCTAAGCGTCCGAACTTTGTTACCAGCCTTCTCATTTTCAGTGCTTCAAACGCCCGACAATGTTTCCTCAAATCAGCTGGAGTATTAAGGTCTTCTTTCGTTATAAGAAAATTATAAGCATCTTCAGCGATTCCCTTAAGGATGTGCCCTACTTTGTCTTCGTTGGACATGGTGGCGCTGACGATTCCGCATAGTTTCAAGACAGCCTCAATGTAGGTTGTACAAGTTTCGCCAGGTAACTGAGCTCGACGGGAAAGCGTCTGCTCAGCCTTCTTTTTCTTGGAGATCGGGTCCCCAAAGCACTTGGTAAATTCTTCTAGAAAATCATCCCAGCTTGTTAGCACGTTCTCGTTGTTTTCAAACCTGAGGAGCGCGGTTCCGGCGAGAAGAAAACCACGTTATCGAGCTGCTTCGCAGTGCTCCAGTGGTTGTGGCGACTCACTTTTTTGTATTGCTTCAGCCAGACGTCGACGTCTTCGGTCGCCTTCCCCGAAAAGGTGGGTGGCTCGCGCAGCGGTGTCCAGTAGCCAGACTGCCCTGTGTGACTGCTGTCTGGGTCGATACCGGCGGGGTCGTCAATGCCTTCTCCGGAATCGGCCATGTCCGCTGCCTGTGGTGGTGAACTCGGCCAAGCGTCTACTCCGTCGCAGAATCGGTAGAGCTGGATCGTCCAGGATCGTCCAGGTTGTACCCAGCACTTCCACCATAGATGCTACGAAAGTTGTTTATTTAGAAAATTGAAACGAGGTACGGGAGGAAGCCACAGGGAAAGGCCAGCCGGTGCGGAGTACAGCCGAGCTCACGTGCACCCACTTTACTTCTTCTTTCTCGGGCTCAGATGCGCAGCGCTGCTACAATATAGTGGCGCTAGCAAACGTGACGTATACCAGCCCAAACGCACCCAGCCTGCACAAGCCATATTGTAGTTAGCATCGTGAAAACATGTCACAACAACACAGAATTCCCGAGCGGCTGATCCTAGGGGCCGTTCTTCGATATTTACAGCCGTATCATTTCTTTAAAAATACTTTTCAGTCATAAAAATACCGTGTATTGTCTTCCAGGAGCTACCGGCGAACTCATCGTAAAATTTCACGCGCAATCCAGTAGTTTCGTTTGAACATACTGAAGCTTATGAGCTCAAGTATTTAATACTTTATATTTCAGAACAACATATTGCCACAAGTATGCTCCTAAGCATGTTTTCCACGACGGTAGCCAGTGAGCCACTCTGTCAGAAGAGCGTCTGCTACGTTTCGCGCTCCTGCTTACTTTCATGGGGTAGGACCACGGTGTTAGAAGTAGAGGTGGAACGGCGGAGTGCCGCAGCCGTGCACTTGCTGCGTCGAACTTCGGTACCTCCGCTCCATCACGCTGCGAAATGGCAGGAGTGGTCGCATGGCCGACATTCGGGCGAGCCGGCCTCAATGGCGCATGTGAGGAAGAGCGGTCGCCGTCTAGTCGAAGCAGTTTTCGCCACCTTGTGCCCTTCTTTTCATTCTTTTTGTCGTTCCTGCTGCATCACGTCATCCTGCGACATGGTCCGCGTCCCGTGATCATCAGCGACCGTGGGCGACAATTCACAGCGGATGTCGTGGAGGAGCGGCTTCGTCTGTGTGAATTCCGCTTGCGTCACCATACTATCTAGAAACGAATGTGCTAACGGGGCGCACCAAGCGAACAATTCTGAAGATGCTATCTATGCATTTTTCAACCGACCGCAAGAACTGGGAAGACGTACTGCTTTTGATCAGGTACGCTTTCAACACGTCCAAGCACGAGACTAGAGGCTATAGCCCTTTCTTCCTGCTGTACGCACGGCCACCCCGCTAATCCACCACCACGAGCTTTTTTGAAAGCACAACTTCAACACTATAGAAACCAGCTATCTGCTTTGACCCGTGGGAGTTCCTTGACCATATCTTAAGCGCCTTTCGCAGCTAAGCCTCTACCAGCCGCTTGTACTCTCTCTGAGTAGAAATGTCTGGAAAAATCTGGAGTAGAATTGTCTGGCCAGTGTACGGAGTGAGATTCACTTTGTTTATTTTACACGGGATCGTACCCACTTACCTTACAGAATGCTCTGAAATAACGGTATGCTCTATTCTCCATTCACAGCATCGTCGTCCGTCATTTCGTACCAGCCATTCACAGCTAACTTGTGCGCGAAGACATGCAAATAATAGCACCGCACAACCAAAGGCTATTGCTTACCATTTGCCACAGAATGGACTAAAATATCATTCTTAAAAAAACATTCGCAGACAGGCCGTTCGTGAAGGTCGCCGACAACCAGAAGAACCCCGACGATGGGCATCAGAACATACGTCCGCCTGTATAACAGTTTAGCTCAAGTACTTGTCTCTCAGACGGAGTGCGTCATTATATTCGACGCAGGGAGTTTTCACAAAAAAAATATTAGCCGTGTAGCGAAGGATACCAACGCCATAGTGGGTGACGCTCTCCAGCCCTTTCTAGTGGGTCGATCCCTCTTGCGCTTTCGTTGAAAAATTATGCCCAGATGATGGCCAAGCATTCTTTTTCTGTCACAGTGTATTTGTCTCAGCTTTCATTAGCGTACGACTTGCATAAGTGACGACATATTCAGGAAACCCTGGTTTGCGTTGGGCAAGAACAGCGCCGACACCAACGCCGCTGACATTTGTGTGCACCTCAGTAGGATCTGTCGGGTCGTAGTGGCGCATAATTGGTGGATATGTAAGCAAATGATGGATCTTTGTGAAGGCCTCTTCTCAATGGGACGACCACGAAGTGAGGGACCCATTGCGTGTCAGCAGTGTCGTCAGGGGTGAGATGATGGCGGCGAAATTGCGAATAAAGCGTCTGACGTAAGAACACAAACGAATGAAACTGCGCAATTCTTTGATGGACATTGGCTTAGGGAATTCGGCGACGGCCCGAAGTTTGGCTGGATCGGGGAGTATCCCATCCTTGGGTACGACGTAACCGAGGATTGTCAGCTGCCGAGCTGCAAATCGTCACCTCTTTAGGTTTAGTTATAGGCGAGTGTTAAGGACGTCAAAACACACCGTAGGCGTTGAAGGTGTGTTGTGAAGTCCGGCGCAAAAACAACAACCTCGTCAAGGTAGCACAAGCCTGTGTGCGACTTCAAGCCGCGCAGAACTGTGTCCATCATGTGCTCAAAAGTTGCGGGCACATTGCAAAATCTAAAGGGCATTACGTTAAGTTCGTACAACCCATCGGGTGTTACAAACGCGTCTTTGGCCAATCGGCGTCTGTCATGGGTAATTGCCAATACCCTGAGCGCTGATCTAAAGAATAAAATAATTCTGCGCCTTGTAGACTGTCAATGGCGTCATCTATGCGCAGGAGAGGGTACACGTCCTTGTCTGTGATCTTGTTGATGCGCCGGTAGTTGACACAGAACCGCACAGAACCATCTTTCTTAGTAACGAGGACGACAGGGGATGCCCATGGACTGTTGGAAGGTCGTATCACCTCACGGCGTAGCATGTGGTCGACCTGTTCATTGAAGGCGTTTGGTGGGTTGCGACACCACGGACCCGAGCACATGAGGGTTGGGCCCTCCGCGTCTAACCGTGCGCGGCTTAGCCGTGTTCGGGGAAAAGGGGATCCTGGGGGTTGAGCCGATGCCGGGTGTTTGGACCTTTACGGCCCCTCGGCGGAGGCAACACACCTCTTTGGCCTCTGCTTCAGGTAGACGGCACCCCCGGACTGACCCACCCGGGGGAAATCGGTGGTCGCCTTTTCCTGTCCCCCTCTCCAACCTTTTGCTTTCCTATCTCCTTTCTTTTGCTCTCCTATCATCTCTTCTCTTCCGTTACTTCCAAATTTTCACAGGCGGCTTGGGTTAACCTTGTGTATGTGCCCTCCCTTGGGTATAATATATTAGGTTATAGTGGCAATGTACGGATGGCGCCTGCAGCCTTACGCGTTAAGTGCTGCAGCGTCCCCTAGTTGGCCTCCGTGGTGGGTGGCCGCCATTGCCGCCGAAATAAAACAAACCGTTATGGGAACACCAGCTTTTCCCCGCATACTTGATCGTCATCCTCTAAAGAGGGGACGCACCGATGAACTTTGCCTATCTTTCAACCGACCAATAGATAACTATCCAAAATACCATGTTGTACACAGTGAGAACTCTCAAAAACCGGCCAGATCAATTTCACCATTCATTGTTGCGAAATCTTTAACCGACGCTTTAGGGTCAGGTTACAAAGTGATCAAAATGGCTAGCGGAGACCTTCTTTTTGAGGTCCCTCAGAAACAGCAGTACGAGAAACTCGGCAACCTTGTGACGTTCGGCAACATACCAATTGCTGTATCACCACACCGATCAATGAATAGCTCACGCGGAGTCGTATCAGAAGCAGACCTCCTAGAATTATCAGAAGCAGAACTCCTGGAAGGGTGGAAAGATCAAAACGTCACCAATGTAAAATGTATCATCATCAGACGGGACAACAAAGAAATCCCCACCAAACATCTTGCGCTAACATTTGGATCTAGCGTTCTGCCTGAAACAATCGAAACAGGATACATTGAGTTAACTGTCCGACCATATGTCCCTAACCCTAGACGGTGCTTTCAATGCCAAAGATTCGGCCATGGCTCGCAGAGCTGTCGTGGTCAAATAACTTGCGCAAGGTGTGGAGTCCAGGGCCACTCCTCTGACAATTGTAGCGGCACTCCTCACTGTGTGAACTGCAGTGGTGACCACGCATCCTACTCACGTTCCTGCCCGAACTGGAAAAAAGAAAAGGACATAATCACCCTAAAAGTAAAAGAAAATATTTTTTTCAAGGAAGCCCGTAAGAGGTGCTCACTTTTCCACAGCACACCTTATGATGATGCGGCGCGTCGGGGGGCAGCGTCGCAGCGGCCACTGCCACCTGCCCAGCCCGCGCGCAGCGAGCTGTCGCTTGTGGCTCCTGCCCCTGGGGTGGAAGGATCTAAGCCTACTCCACCCAACCAGCAAACAGGCCCGGTTACTCTAGGGTTGCCGGTAGCACAAGAGCCCGCGGCGACAGCCTGCGATATGAGTAGCGAACCCGCAGGACCGCCAGCAGCTGCCACGGTGGGTGCAGCCAAGGCTGCCTCACCCTCTCCGGCCTCTGCTGGCGCTGGCAACAGCCGGCGCAGCTCAGGCCCAAAGGCAGCCCCATCGACCTCCGGGCTGGTGGGCACAAAGGTCTCGTCCTTCGCGGCAAAACCTTCTCGCGAAATTTCTCGCTCGCAAGAGCGTGTGTCCAGCGCCTCACATGAGGCAATGTACACTACACCCATCCCGACGGCGCATCAAGCGCCTAAGGAGCGGCGAGGCTCCCTCGACCGCTTCAGAAAGGACAAATCCCGCGTTACAGGGCCTGGAAAAGGTTCTGTAATCTAAGGCAACACTTCCTTTTTTGTACACACAGCACCAATTTTACTTTCGGTATGGATATACAAATCATACATTGGAACGTCCGAGGCATTCTTAGGAACCTCGATGATGTGCAAGAACTTCTCCACGTACACAATCCAAAAGTGCTGTGTGTACAGGAAATTCACTTAAAATCGGAACATGCAAACATTCTTCGACAGTATGTTACGTTTCGTAAAGACCGCGATGATGCTCTTGCATCTTCAGGTGGTGTTGCCATTATAATTCAGAAAAGCATAGCGTGTCAACGTTTACCGCTGCAAACGCCCCTCGAAGCAGTGGCAGTTCGACTTGTTCTCTTAAACAAACTCGTCACCATTTGCTCACTTTACATACCCCCACATTACCACTTACACAAACATGAATTCCAGTCCCTAATAGACGAATTGCCAGAACCTTATCTTGTTCTTGGGGATCTCAAAGCACACAGCGGACTGTGGGGCGACTCTCGCATCGATGCTCGAGGCCGTCTAATTGAAGGCTTTCTTTTCTCATCCGGTGCATGTCTGCTAAACAAAAAAGAACCCACATATTATTGTCTTGCAAACAAACCTTTTTCTTCTATAGATCTCAGCCTAGCTTCTTCATCCATATTACCCGAACTTGAATGGGAAGTTATAAAAAACCCTTACGGGAGCGACCATTTCCCAATACTGCTGAGAGCAACAAGACAACACGAATCTCCACCACATGCTCCCCGGTGGAAGGTCGATGCAGCGGACTGGGAGAAATTCCAGACACATACCAGTGCGATCTTGTGGACTGACAAGTCCTCGCTCGGAATTGATGATGCCGTCGAGTATTTTTCTAACTTGATAATTGATGCAGCTTCTAAGTGTATCCCCCAAACAAGTGGACTTTCTAGCAAACGCCGTGTTCCATGGTGGAATGAACAATGCCGGAACGCGCGTAGGCAGCAGAACAAAGCATGGAGGCAGCTTCGCGATTCTCCTACTGCTGAAAACCTTTTCAATTTTAAGAAAACCAAGTAACAAGGTAGGAGAACGCGCAGACAAGCCAGGAGAGACAGCTGGCAAACATTCTTATCAAGCATCAATTCATACACTGATGAGGCCAAGGTTTGGAACCGGGTCAATAGAGTAAGAGGACGACAAACACATCCGCCTCCCCTGGTAGACACGCAGGGAGACAGCCTGGAGGACCAAGCGAACCATCTGGGTGCACATTTTGAACATGTGTCCAGTTCATCGCACTATTCTACAGCATTTACAACATACAAATCAGCAATAGAAAAACAAAAACTAGACCGAAAGAGCACCGGGAACGAGCCATACAACTTACCTTTCTCTCTAGCAGAACTACATGCATCACTCGCCTGCTGCAACCAATCTGCCCCAGGCTCTGACCGCATACTATATGAAATGTTGAAGAACCTGCCCTCCGAAACGAAGAAAACCCTTCTCTGTCTGTATAACTGTATATGGACCTCCGGCAAGATCCCCTCTGCCTGGAAAGAGGCCATAGTGATTCCTATCCTGAAGCAGGGCAAGGATCCATCGTCCGTATCCAGTTATCGGCCCATAGCTCTAACAAGCTGCACTTGCAAAGTCTTCGACAAGATGATAAACCGCCGTCTGATACATTTCCTAGAATCAAACAAGCTGCTTCACCCATACCAGTGTGGATTTCGCGACGGCCGATCCACCACTGGTCATCTGATACGCCTAGAGGCTCAGATTCGTGAGGCTTTTGTCCACAAGCAATTCTTCCTGTCTGTTTTCCTTGATATGGAAAAAGCATACGACACCACGTGGCGATTCGGAATACTAAGAGACCTCGCATACTTTGGAATACGCGGCATTATGCTGAATATCATTGAAAGTTATCTGTCCAACCGCAGATTCCGTGTTCGTGTGGGTAGTGCCTTATCAAGACCATATGCGCAGGAAACTGGAGTACCACAGGGTGGTGTGCTTAGTTGCACCCTCTTTATCGTGAAAATGAACTCTCTGCGTCTGTACATCCCACGCAACATAATATTTTATTCAGTATATGTCGACGATGTACAGATAGGGTTCACGTCATGTAACCTTGCAATCTGTGAGCGGCAGGTTCAGCTTGGTCTGAACAAACTGTCTAAGTGGGCAGACGAGAATGGGTTTTGGCTTAACCCACAAAAATCCACATGCGTCCTCTTCTCCAGAAAGAGAGGTCTGCACCCTCATCCCAACATCGAGCTACAGGGTGAGGGTCTACCTCTAAAAACTGAACACAAATTCCTAGGCGTAATTCTAGATGCGAAGTTAACGTTTATCGCACATCTAAAGTATTTAAGAAACAAGTGCCTGAAGACAATGAGCATCTTGAAAGTGTTGTCTCGCACTACGTGGGGTAGTGACACAAGATGTCTATTGAATCTTTATAAGAGCCTCATTCGATCACGTATAGACTATGGTTCCATTATATATCACTCCGCGACGCCGAGCGCCTTGAAGATGTTAGACCCTGTCCACCATCTGGGCATCCGCCTTTCTACGGGTGCTTTCAGAACAAGCCCATAGAAAGCCTCTACGCTGAATCAAATGAATGGTCGCTCCATCTGCAGAGAACGTACTTATCCTTTGTGTATTTCCTAAAAGTGAACTCAAACAATTCGCACCCTACCTTCACAACCATACATGATCTGTCCAGTGTCCAAACCTTTCAGAACCGCCCTTCCGTTAGAAAGCCCTACGCACTGCGAGTAAGATGTCTTGCCGAAGAAATGGATGTGTCACTCCACGAGCACGATGTCATGCCCCCTCCTGTACAGCTGCCACCATGGCAGTGGCAGCTGATTCAGTGTGATCTGTCCTTCATTGAGGTTACAAAGCATGCGCCGGTCCTACATATCCGTATGCATTTCCTTGAATTGCAGCACAAATACTCTTGCCCGGAATATTTTACTGACGCTTCAAAGTCCCACGCTGGCGTGTCTTACGCGGCGGTCGGTCCATCCTTTTCGGCTGCGGGAGTTCTACACCCAAACACAAGCATGTTTACAGCGGAGGCCTACGCCATCCTGGCGGTGGTTAAACACATCAAACAGCTAGACATACGCAAGGCAGTCATTTACACTGACTCTTTGAGCGTGTTGAAATGTTTAAACACTCCAAGTAGGCACAGAAACCCCATAATTACAACTTTTTATTCCACCATTTGCACCGCGTATGTATCCAAGCAGCAAATTGGGCTCTGCTGGGTGCCAGGGCACCGCGAGATCGAAGGGAATGAGTTGGCCGACAAGCTAGCCACATCAGTTCATACAGACGCTGCCACTTCACCCATAGCCGTCCATGTAATGGACCTAAAGCCCTTTATTAAGTAAAAGGTCAGGACCTACTGGCAACGTCTGTGGGACAGAGAAACGGGCAACAAATTACACACTAGCAAGCCTCATCTCGCTCATTGGCCACCAGAATCGAAGACACGTCGCACACAGGTTACACTTTGCAGACTCAGGATAGGATACACATACAGTACACATGCTTACTTATTGTCCGGTGGCGATCCGCCTGTCTGTGATGAATGTGGCGAGCCACTCAGTGTACTTCATGTCCTCTTACAGTGCCCTGAACTGGAGCCTCGGAGGAAAAAACATTTTCCATTACCATCACGGCAATATCTCCCATTACATCCTTCTATGTTTTTGGGCAATGAACCTCTTTTTAAATATGAATCACTTCTCGCGTTTTTAAAAGACATACATAATTTCCGTGTTATCTACCCAGGTGACGTGTAGCACGGCCTCTCTGCAGAGGCCACTGCTGCGGTATTTTATTAAAGAAAGCACGTGCCTCGTGGTCTTCGTTCACAAAGGCCTTCGGTAGGCGTTGTGCTGCTTTTATATCCTTAATTTTAGCACCATGACCACTTCTCATACATTCACGACCGACAGATCACTCCACACGTCACTGCCATAATTCTACTCGATATATTTTTTACGCTTATATACCGCGATTTGCTCTTAGGCTCCTTTACAGCCACATAGCATCCTACCATCGGAACCCACTGATCATGGCAAACATACCATTCATTGTCTTGGCGCTCTTTGGCCACATTTGGCCCTTGCGCCAAAAAAACACCAAATATAATAATACCTGTTCATTGATTACACGGCGCTCTGCAGGAGATACACGATACGGGCGTTGCCGCAGTGGTGGTTGCGAGCCAGTGTCGATGCGGTGTGTAACAGTTGATGTCCGGCCTATAGGGAAGTTTGCCCTACATCGACAGACGAACGAAACTCTTCTAAGGGGCACAAAAGTTGAGCTCGCTGGACCGGCCCAAGGTCATCGGCGAGAGAAAAACCACCCACATCACTGGACGGTGCCTCACAGGTTGGAATAGCAGTGAGCGCACGGGAACTAGCACAGTAATTTTTATTGGGCCCATCCCTAAATTGCACGTCTTCGATCGCTTGTACATGGCCGAGATATTTCCCTCGGTGCAGCATCACAGAGTATGGAAACGGTTTGCAAACGAAGATGGTGCTGTAGCAATGTGTGATGTTCACTGTCGCAAAAGGTAACAGCAGGCCTGTCCGAGTGAGGAAGCGGTCAGATGGAGACAGTAGTGCAACAGCGTCTGAGAGGCCGCTGCAGTGTGTGGGCACGACCCCTGACGTGTTGGAACGTGGGTGTCGTCTTGATCAAGTAGCTTCCTCAACAGCGAGGTATTGTCGGTGAACGGCAAACCTAACAGCGGCGAGAGCTCCAGCTCGGTCCGTGCGCAATGGATACCGGCGTTGTGGCGCGAGAGGAAATCCCAGCCGAGGATAACGTCATGAGAACACGAGGTGAGGGTGATGAATTCTATGGCGTACAGAAGGTCGCCAATAACAACACGAACAGTGCAAGCCGCTAAGGGGTGGATATGCTGAGCACTGGCTGTGCGGAGGGACAGTCCAGAATGGGGCGTCGTCACTTTCCGAAGCCGACGGCAAAGCTTAGCGTCTATAACACATACGGCGGCTCCAGTGTCCACGAATGCAGTTGCGCGAGCACCGTCAACAAACACTTGGATAACATTTGAAGGACTGCGTTGAGGACTTTCACGTTTTCACGGCGTCGCAGCCCTTGGCTCTTGAACTGCGATGATTAGTTTTCCTCGTCCTCAGTTATGGGATGGGGTCGCATCGCTGACCCTGAGCGACGGCGTGGAGACGGTGAACGGCGGGGAGTTGGCGTCGGGCGCTGAGTCGGTGACATAGATAACCGAATGGGGGTTGGAATATGGACGGTTGAGCTGGCTTGTGACGGTTGATGCGGCGCTAGGCGGCTGAACGCGATTACAATAACTAGCGACGTGACCGGCATAGCCGCACGAAAATCATATCGGCCGGTGGTCGGAAGTACGTCACCGGTTCGCTGGTGTAGGTCACATCCATGGAAGAGGTTGCGTAGTACAAGGCGGCTGCTGGTGTGAAGGCATGGCGGGCTGCGGTGGGGGCCTAGACGCGACGTCGGCCTGTCATGAGTAAGAGCCCTGCGGCAAAAGGAAAGAAGAAAAAGACGTTATGAACGGAGCGTTCTAAACGGCACGAGACCGCGAGGCGCGTGAGCCGAGCTGTGTTCCAGGGAGAAACAGCACAGTTCGAGCATTATCGACGTGGCTCGGGGCCGGGAAGGACGCATCGTAAGCTATGGTCTGGCGACAGGAGAGTTGGAGGTTCGGCCGAGTCCGTGACGCGGGCAGTCCGAGGTGCAGCCGTCGACCTCGGAGACGTTCGAGCGAGGCTCCTTGGACCAGCTGCAGCACCACATGGCATGGCGGGGCACTCCAGAGAGGATCCCCCTTCTTCGGCAGACCAGCGCGTTCGATGATCCCCGGAACGCCACGTCGGCACTCAAGAAAGGAGCTGGACGGAACCGGCGGCCGAGCACGTCGCTAGGCCTCACTCGTCAAGCCTCCCTGCCACGTCGGCAACAGCGACCGGGTCAAACAGGCTTCCGAAACGTTTATTATTAACCATCATTACGCCGGCACACATTTGTTAAATCAAATCAGGTTTGTTTTTTCCATAAAGAAATGGTGGGAGGCCTGAACAAAAAGTGAAAACTAGTTCACTTGACAAATGCTCCGGCCTACGCTTATGTACCGTTATATAAGGGTAAGCAAAATGAAGTTAACAGGGCTGTTGCTGACACAAAGCTTTCATTTGGAAGAAGTACAGCAAGCCATTGTTTCATGCACTTCAACTCATGTGCAATTGCTCAACTTCAGCTGCTTGGTCCTCTGCCGCTTTCCTGCCTTGTTACAGTTAATTCCTTTCACATAAGAATGCAGACGTGTGACAATGTAAAAATTAATTATTTTAGCTGTGAGGCTAAGAACGTGCACATTGCAGGGAAAGGGAACTTCGAGGGAAAGCTTACTCTTCCAACTTCGAGGGAAAGCTTACTCTTAACAACTTCCAGCATATCCATAACGCTGTCAGAGTGTAGCTCACTCTGAGAGAAGCATTCTGTGAAAAGATCCTCTAGAATTTTCACAAAGTCGTACAGCTGACTGGAGGAATAAAGGAGGCCTTCTCGGTCACAGAAGTTTGTTAGCCGGGCAAGTAAAAACTTTCGCCTGGTGGCGTCATAGTGAGCAGTTTTGTGCATTCTTGGAATTTTGTGCTGGAATTGACAATACAATTCCGCGCAACATAGCCCGCAATGTGGTAAGTGAGCTTCGAGTCACTTCTGGCCACGTGCTGGTTATGGTCGTTGAAAACCCGCAGACCCGTGGAATGCTGGGGTACCACGTTTGTGTGGCCTCTGTGGCAGTAGCGCTAGCAGCAGTTTGACTGCACTCATTTCTGTCACCTGATGCTTCGAGAGAGTCAACTTCCAGTAAGCAGGTCAGTGTACCTTCCTCGCAGTTTCCTTCGCTAACTGACCTAACTAGACCATAAAACGAGAGACAATTCACAGTGATCAGGAACTGCGGTGGACGTGAGCACAAAACGTGGCTCGAAATGGAGCCCGCATACTGCGCTCGATCGTGTCGTCCAGGGGTTTGTCAGCTCTGTGGAGGCTTTTTTCCCACTCTTTTCGCCTATTTTTATCCTTCGGGGCGCCAAACAAGGACAACTTCGCCCGATCCTTCACATAAACATAGCCTGTTTGGCACCCAGGCGCGTAACAGTGGTTTTGTCGATGCCGCGGAATGGCTCAGTTACTGCAGTGCAAGGCATACAATCTCTTGCAGGCTATATGCGAAAAAAACACTGAAGGAAAAAAAAACACGCGACGACGTCCACAGAAAAAACAGCGCAGCTCAGCAACTCCAACTAATATGATCGGGCACTGGGCGGGCACCATCGGGCCCTAGGAAGCCGCGCCGTCGCACCCACGTTCCATGGAAACCGACGCCAGCGCCGCCGCTCGGGCTATCGGAGAAACTCATATTTGCGACATTCGTGGAGCCGCCGCATCGCATAGCCTCCGCCAGAGAGTAAGCCCACTGCCCCCTTCTAGTACACTGTAATGGAGATACCAGTAGGCCAGAGTTGCCTGACTTTCGTGAGAAAACGCCCAGAACTATCGTGGACAGGAATTTAGGGCATGTTCATGAATTTATTAGGTTGTATATTTTCTAGTATTTATTTGATCAATGTGTGCTAGTACGAGTGAGCTTTAGTTTGAGGTTTTGAGTGCTATTAAATTCGGCTTGCTGTGTTGCCATGCGTCTTCCCTCTCCATCTCTCATAACACCCACATGCCTCCGAGATCAGTGACAGCAAAAAACATCACACGGCCTAACGGGTAGGCGCACTCGGGGAGATATGATGATGATGATATATGTTGTTTTATGGTGCAAGGGTCAGCTATGGCCAAGGAGCGCCAAGGCGTGAAGTACTGAGTTAGCAATGGTGTGAATGATAGTGGGTATTTGTAGGGTGGCTGTAAAGGGGCCTAAAATCCTGCGCACTAAAGGTGCGTAAAAGACAAAATTTATAAGATCATGACAATGACGTGATATGGGTGCAATGAATATAATTATGTAACATAACATAGTATAAAAGTTATGGGCGATACAAGGCACTACTGCCTCACAGAGACCCTTAGAAGCAAGGGTCTGGAGCAGAGTGCATTCCAAATATACTGTCGCAGCAGCGTCCTCAGGAAGACGATGCCGCTGCGAATCTCTCGGGCGAAGAACTTGCAAAATGTCGATGTCGTTTAAACAGGCTAAAACTGAATCGTGCTGAAATAGCGGGTCATCATGTAAAAAAACATCGCTGGGTGAAGGGGTATGTTCTCTCTATAGGATTGAACAAAGTGCTTTTTTCTTTCAGGTTCTATTAGTGGACACTGTACTCGGATGTGAAGTACAGTAAGTGCCTCCCCACATCTAGTACAGGTCCGGGGTTCGCCTCCAGCCAACAGGTAATTGTGTGTGCCGTAGGTGTGTCCTATTCTGAGCCTACAGAATAGGACATCACTTCTAGATTTCGTGGTCGATGGTCAGTTCCCTAAGTGAGGCTTAATTAAATGATGTTTCGTATGAGTCTGGGCGTCCAACAAACGTTTCCAGTGGCCTCGAAGTCTCTTGCGTAGATATGGCTTGATATCGGTAACAGGGACGGGCGTAGATGCGCTTCCAGCTTTTGCGTCGATGGATGTGGCAAGCTGGTCTACAAGTACATTTCCCTCCATGTCTCGGTCTCCTGGCACCCAGCACACCACAACATGCTGCCCAGACGCATATATATTGCATACAAGTGAATAAAGCGATACCATTATAGAATTTTTGTGCCTTTTAAGAGATTTTAAAGCTTTTACTACGCTCAGCGAGTCTGTGTAGATGATTGCTTTTGGTATTTTCGATTTTTTGATGTGTTTAAGAGCAGACAGTATTGCGTAAGCCTCTGCTGTGAATATGCTCGTTTGGGGGTGCGGGACGCCGGCATCCGAAAGTGATGGGCCAACCGCTGCATAACAGACGCCAGCATGAGACTTTGATGCATCGGTGTAAAATTCCGGACAGGAGTATTTATGTTGCAGTTCAAGAAAGTGCATGCGAATGTGTGTAACCGGGTGTGTGTAACCGAAAGTGTGTCACCGCCACGGTGAGACCTGTATATTGGGTGTCATTGGACGATGTTCAAAGAGTGGGACATCGATTTCCTCAGCCAGTCTTCTCACACGCAACGAGAAGGGCTCTCTTACAGCAGGTCGGTTATGAAAGAGGCGAGAGCTGGACAAATTATTTATGGCGGAATATGAGGAATATTCACTGTTTGCGTTCACTCTAAGGAAATACATGAAAGCTGTGTAGGTCCTCTGCAAGCGGAGTGACCACTCATTGGATTCCACGTAAAGGCTTTCTACAGGGCTTGTCCTAAAGGCACCTGTAGACAAGCGAATACCTAGATTTTGGATGGGGTCCAGCATCTTCAATGCGGTTGGGGTGGCTGACTGATAAATTATGGCCCCGTTGTCTAGGCGTGTTCGTATGATGCTTTTATACAAATTTAACACACACTTTTTGTCACTACCCCATGTAGTGCATGACAACAGTTTTAAAATATTCATTGTTTTCATGAACTTGTTTTTTAGATGTTTTAGGCATGGTATGAATATCACCTTTGTGTCAAGAATTATGCATAAGAATTTATGTTCCGTTTTACAGGTGGACGCTTTCCTTGCCGGCCAATGTCGGGGTCGGAGTATAGTCCTCTCTTTCTAGAAAAAAGGACGCAGGTGCTCTTTTGCGGATTTAGGCAGAACCCATTCTCATCTGCCCATTCAGCCACCTTGTACAAACCAAGTTGAACCTGCCGCTCACAGATTGCAACGTTGCACGATTTATATTGAATCTGTACATCATCGACGTACGTTGAATAAAACATGTTGCGTTGGATGCATAGACGCAAGGAATTCATTTTTATAATGAAGAGAGTGCACCTGAGCACCCCACCCTGTGGCACTCCAGTTTCCTGCACAAAAGGTCGTGATAAAGCATTGCCAACTCGAACACGGAATGCGCGAGTTACACCAGATAA